>NW_022630100.1:1295964-1323464 GCF_010909765.2 Amblyraja radiata
CTATCTCTCTCTCTCTATTTTCTCACTCAGTCTCTCCAGCTCCACATTTGCCAGGGAACCACAGATGACCTTTCACCCCCAGAGGGTTCACGACCTCCTCCCAGTGCCGGATTTGCGTATAAGCTAAAGAAGCTATAGCTTAGGGCCCCCACTTTCTAGGGGGCCCCCCGAAAAAATTGATGGGGCTCGAGGTCTAGGGGGGCCTCCGGCCAAGGCAGAACACATACCGTTCAACTCTGGGCGGCCCCCTCTCTATCTCTCTCTCTCCATCTCCCCCCGCTATTCGTGTCCGGGCCGCCGGGCTCCGCTCGCTCCTCATCCGCCGGCACGGCAGGCCGCCTTGCACATGCGCACAACCACGGCCAGCACATCATCGACCGCCCTGCGCATGCGCACTGCAACGGCAACTGCTCGGCGCTGGGCACTTTCTCCCTCGCTTTGAATTGTGGGAGATTTGGACGCCATGGCTGTCCGGTCGTTGGGGGCCTCACAAGTGGAACAGCTTAGGGCCTCTCTTCATCTAAAGCCGGCACTGCCTCCTCCTGCCTTTAACCACAACATCCCAGCGCCAGACAGAAACAAACTTTTCTCCACGCCGACTTCAAGACAGATTAGATGTTCCCTTTGGAAGGATTTCATCCTCTTTTAAAATTATTTTAAGTTGTTTCACCGCCCACAACAAAAATGGCGGAGGGAAGAGGCGATAATGGGAACGAATGGGCAGAGCTGCCCTTAACAACGATGGCCGCCCTCCCCTGGGGATCCGGGATATTAGTGCCCCTAACAAAGATGGCCGCCCACCCCTGGGGATCAGGGACATCAGTGCCCCTAACAAATATGGCCGCCTCCCCTGGGGATCCGGGACATTAGTGCCCCTAACAAAGATGGCCGCCCTTCATCTAGTTGCCGACGGTGAAGAAATTCTCCTCCTGCTGCGAAATCTCCATCAGTTCAGTGACGTCGTGCCTGTACCAAATATGGCCGCCTCCTTGAGGCGTGCCCGCTACAAAGATGGCCGTCCCGCCGTTTCCGGTGTCGGTGACGTCATGGGGGAGCGGAGGAGCAGCGATGGCGGTTTTCCCCGGAGCGCGGAGCGAGGAGGAGGAGGCGCTGCACAGAAAGTACAGCAAGATGAGGAAGATGGTGGAGTGGAGAGGGTGGGGAGAGACACGGGGAGACAGTGGAGGAGGGTGGGGAGAGACACGGGGAGACAGTGGAGGCGGGTGGGGAGAGACACGGGGAGACAGGGGAAGAGGGTGGGGTGAGACACGGGGAGACAGTGGAGGAGGGTGGGGAGAGACACGGGGAGACTGGAGGAGGGTGGGGGGAAGGAGGGGGAGACAGTGGAGGAGGGTGGGGAGAGACACGGGGAGACAGTGGAGGCCGGTGGGGAGAGATACGGGGAGACAGGGGTGGAGGGTGGGGAGAGACACGGGGAGACAGTGGTGGAGGGTGGGGAGAGACACGGGGAGACTGGAGGAGGGTGGGGAGAGGGAGGGGGAGACAGTGGAGGAGGGTGGGGAGAGACACGGGGAGACAGGGTAGGAGGGTGGGGAGAGACACGGGGGACAGTGGAGGCGGGTGGGGAGATACACGGGGAGACAGGGGAGGAGGGTGGGGAGAGACACGGGGAGACAGTGGAGGAGGGTGGGGAGAGACACGGGGAGACTGGAGGAGGGTGGGGAGGAGAGGGAGGGGGAGACAGTGGAGGAGGGTGGGAAGAGACACGGGGAGACAGGGGAGGAGGTTGGGGAGAGACACGGGGAGACAGGGGAGGAGGGTGGGGAGAGACACGGGGAGAGTGGAGGAGGGTGGGGAGAGACACGGGGAGACAGGGGAGGAGGGTGGGGAGAGACACGGGGAGACTGGAGGAGGGTGGTGAGAGACACGGGGAGACAGTGGAGGTGGGTGGGGTAGAGAGAGGGGGGGATGGGGGGGGGAGCCAGAGGGAGACAGGTGGGGGTGGGGGTGGGTTCATTTCACTGCATGTAATGTGCATGCAGGTTCGTACAAGGCTTTTCAAAAAGGGGGGTGGCATGTCAGGATTACAAGAAATGTAATATGAATATCACGAGTGGGCAGCGTGAAGTCCCTCGATGCCGGGGTCTAGGGCAGATCTGGAAGTTCAAGGGTTTTAGATGCTCTCTGATGCCTTATTTATGACCAATATTTCAGAAATTAACAGGAATCTGAGAGGTAATTTTTTCACACAAAGGGTGGTGGGTGTATGGAACAAGCTGCCAAAGGAGGTAGTTAAGGCTGGAACTATCCTACTGTTTAAGAGACATTTGGACACGTACATGGATAGGACAGATTTAGATGGATATGGGCCAAACGCGTGTGAGTGGGACTAGTTTAGAGGCTGGAGAACTGTGGAATTCATTGCCACACTCAGCTGTGGTCAAATCAATGGTCATTTTTCTGGAGGACATTGATAGATTCTTGATTAATACGGGTGTCAGAGGTAATGGGGAGAAGACAGGAAAATGAGTTTGAGTGGGAAAGATAGATAGTCATAGAGTGAAACGGTGTGGAAACAGGTCCTTCGGCTCAGCATGTCCCATCTACACTAGTCCCACCTGCCCACGTTTGATTCATATCCCTCCGAACCTGTCCTATCTGTTTCTTAAGTTTTGCGATATTCCCTGCCTCAACTACCTACTCTGGCAACTTGTTCCACACACCGACCACCCTTTGTGTGAAAAATATACCCCTCAGATTCCTATTAAATCTTTTGCCCTTCACCTTAAATTTATGTTCTCTGCTCCTCGATTCACCTACTCTGGGCAAAAGACTCAATCATATCTATTCAAATCATGATTTTATACGCTTCTAATAGATCATTGCTCATCCTCATGTGCTCAATGAAATAGAGTCCCAGCCTACTCAACCTCTCCCTATAGCGCTGGCCCTCCAGTCCTGGCACCATCCTCGTAAATCTTCACTGTACGCTTTCCAGTTTGATGACATCTTTCCTATAACATGGTGCCCAGAACTGAATACAATACTCTGAAAGCAGCCTCACCAACTTCTTATGCAACTGCAACATGGCCTCCCAACTTCTATACTCAGCCTGACCCGCTGAGTTACACCTGCACTCTGTGAAACGTTACAGAACAGGGCAAGATTAGCAAGTTTGCTGATGATACAGATGTGAGTGGTTTTGCAAATAATGCAGATTGTTGTGAATGATTGCAACAGGATCTGGATCAATTAGCCAGGTGGGCAGAGGAATGGTTGCCGGTTGCATGGTTCCTTGAAGGTCGAGTCGCAGGTATATCAGGTGGTCAAAAAGTATTTTGCCACTTTGGCCTTCATCAGTCAGAGTATTGAGTATAGAAGTTGGGAGGTCATGTTGCAGTTGAATAAGACATTGGTGAGACCGCATTTAGAATATTGTGTTCAGTTCTTGGCACCATGTTAGGAAAGAAGTCAAATTGAAACGAGTACAGAGATCCCCATCCTGGATCAGTCCAATCAGGATTGTGTCGTCCGCAAACTTGAGAAGCTTGACAGAGGTGTCTGTGGAGGTGCAGTCATTGGTGTGGCTAGAGAGTAGAGGAGACGGTAAAATACGCATCTTGCGGTGCTCCTATGCTGAGCATTTGCTGGTCCGAGATATGCTTTCCCGTCTCACATGCCGCTTCCTGTCTGTCAGAAAGCTGGTGATCCACCGACAGAGGGGTTCAGGCACAGTCAACTTAGAAAGTTTGGAGCCTAGTAGCTATGGCACAATGGTGTTGAATGCAGAGCTAACATCAACAAACACATTCCTCGCATATGGTCCCCTGGTGGTCTAGATGCTGGAGAATGAAATGCATGTCCAGATTGACTGCGTCATCCACAGATTTATTGGCCCAATTTGGAAAATGCAGAGGTTCCAGCAGGGGGATTGTGATATTTTCTAGCACAAGCCTTTAAAGGGTCTTCATTTTTCCCCCAAAAAATGTGTTTATGACTAGAGAGGTCAGTGCGACAAACCTGTAGTCATTAAGACCAGTAATCCTTGCTTTTTGGGGTACAGAGACAATAGTGGACAATTTGAATCAGGCAGGGACAGTACGTCTTTGCAGGTACTGATTAAAAATGAGTAATTGGGTGTGAAGTGGTGATTGGAGTGGGTTGGGTGTAGAAGGGCCCAGTCTTTGCAGACTGAGGTCTGGGTGTGACGTGTTGGTTGGGGTGGGAAAGGGTCCACTCTTTTCATACTGGAGTCTTGCCTTAAGTAGGTGTGAAGTGGTGACTGGGAAGGAGGGTGCAGGGTCCATTCTTTGCAGACTGGGATCTGGCTGTGTTTGTTAGGGAGGGGGTTTCAGGGTTACTTTTCTGATTTTCAAACCTGTAGTACAACTCATTCAGGTCGTTCGTCAGCTGACGATTGTCCAAAGAGCGGGGGGCTTTCCTTTTATAGCTGGTGATTTATTGCATGCCCTCCCAAACTGAAGACGAGTCACTAGCTGATAACTTGCTCCTCAACATCTCAGAGTACCTTTCCTTGGCATTCCTCTTCTCAGCTCTTTATCGATTAGACTATCTTTTAACTCTTTAGCAATTAGGCTATCGGCTTGACGCATATGTGCCCCCTCCACAGCAGCAACATCATCAACGGACAACTACGGACAGAACCATGATGACTCTGAAAACATGCAGATTTTTGTAATATTCAAATTATATTAAAAACATGCTTCAAAAAGAGTCACAAACTTTGGAATTCATGTTTTTCACTATTATTAACAAGGCAAAGAAAGCAGTTCCAATTGTTTGATATTATTTGATATTATTCATGAGGAAAACATATAATAGCTTTAAAACCTACCTCAATTTTACAATCTCATTAAAGATATTCCCCCTTTCCCTCCCCCATCTCTCTCCACCTTCCCTTGCCCTCTCTCACCCTCCCTCTCCCCCTCTCACATCCCCCCCCCCTTTCTGGCGGGGGGGGGGGGGATGCGAAGATGAAGGTGGGGTCAGCGTGGGTGGCTTGGTCCCGGCGGCGGGGGGGAGGCGAGGGCAGCGGGCCCCACCGCAGCGGCGTCTCGTGTTGGGGTTGCAGCCGCTCCCGCCCGGCGACGGAAGGAAGGTCTCCTGGTCGCCAGGCTGGCCGGTGGCGAGGCTCCGACACCGCGGATGGAAACGCTAGACCGGGCGGGCGGGCGGCCTGGCAGACATCGCACCCCTCCGCCTCACCCCCCCGCCTCACCCCCCACCACTACTTACCTGGAGTAGACGCTCAATGGCTGAAGTACAAATAACAGTCTGATCCAGCCCTGGACCCACTGCGCACGCGCGGATAGACAGCGCCATCTTGTGCCGCTTCTCCAACTGCGCAGGCGCGGTTGGACGCATTTGTTTCTCCCCCAGCGGCTGGAGCCAGAATTTCGCGCGATTTCCAACAAAGTGGAAACGCTGATTGTTTCGGCCCGAAACGTCACCTATTTCCTACGCTCCATAGATGCTGCTGCACCCGCTGAGTTTCTCCAGCATTTTTGTGTACGCTGATTGTGCTCCGGTTTCAAAAAAAATTCTGGGGATTTTTTCTTACTCTGGGGGGAAAAAGGGGGGTTGCGTTCGCACCCAGCGCACCCCCCCTCCCCCCTTCGGACGGCCATGGCATGTGACAAATACAATTGACTTTGACTTTGGGGGAGAGAGAAGATAGAGGGTAGAGCACGCTGAGGAAAAATGGTGGGGTGGGGGGAGAGAGAGCGGGGGGGGAAGGAAGAGAGAGGGAGGGGGGGAGAGAGAGAGAAAGAAGTGGGGGGGGGAGTACAGCAAACTGAGGAAGAAGGTGTGGGGAGAGGGGGGGAGAGAGAGAGAGAGGGGAGGAGGGTGGGGGTAGAGAGAGACAGAGAGGGTATGGTGAGAGGGTAGGAAATTGTGGAGGAGAGAGCAGAAAGTACGGCACGCTGAGGAAGAAGGTGGGGTTGAGAGAGTGAGGGGAGAGGGGGAGAGCGAGTGGGTAGGGCCCGGTGAGGGGGAGAGAGAGTGGGTAAGGCCCGGTGGGGGGAGAGAGAGCGAGTAGGGCCCGGTGAGGGGGAGAGAGAGTGGGTAAGGCCCGGTGGGGGGAGAGAGAGGGGGCATAGTGGGGGAGAGTGTGGAGGAGGGTGAGATGGAGAGGGAGAAAGCTGAGGAAGAAGGTGGGGTGGCGGAGAGAGGGAGGCAAGAGGGTGGGAGAATGGGGGGAGTGAGGAGAGAGATTGGAGGAGAGGGTGGGGGAGAGAAGGAGGGGAGAGACGGGGAATAGAGAGAGGGAGGGAGTGGGGGGAGAAACGGGGAGTGGGGAGAGAGAGGGGGAGGATGGGTGGGCAGAGAGAGAGAGAGAGAGGAGAAAGTACAGCACGCTGAGGAAACAGGTGAGGGGATGACCGTGGGGGAGAGAGCGGGGAGGGGAGAGAGGAGGGTGGGGGTGTTGTGATGGGGGCGAGGAGATAGAACGTGGGGTGGGGGGGTGGGAGGAGAGGTATTGGGGGCTGAAGGAGAGGAGATGCCGGTGATGGACGTAGCGGGGGGGAGGGGAGGGAGGATAGTGGGAGAGGGTGAGGGAGGTGGATGGAGGGAGAGGCGATGCAGGAAAGGGGTGGATGGAGGGGCGGGAGGACGGTGATGCGGACGACAAGGGGGAGGATTTGGTGGGGGGGGGGGTTGGGGGCGAGGGTGGAATTCTGTGGGGTGAATGTCTGACATTTGAGGGGGAGGGGGTGAGAGGGGGTGGGTGAAACAGGGGGTGGGTGAGAGAGGGGGGGGGGTGAGTGAGGGGGGTGAGAGAGAGGGGCAGTGAGAGAGGGAGGGGGCGAGAGAGGGAGGGGGCAAGAGGGAGGAGGAGGCGAGAGAGAGGAGGGGGGCGAGAGAGAGGACGGGGGAGGGTGTGAGAGAGGAGGGGGGGGGGGTGAGGGAGTGTTGTTGTGGCTCCCAGTACCCGACCAGGAATGTTCTGTTTGCAGAAAAAAGTGCTGCTGGCCTTGAAGAAGCAGAGGTCAGGAGCTCAGAGTAGCCAGGGAGTCATCAAACGCTGATGGTGACCTCGCAGTGACCTCCTCCTCGCTGAATTACACTCAACACCTCCGCTCAGTCCGTTTACCAAGCGCAGGCTCGGCGAACGCTTCGCCCAACACCTCCGCTCAGTCCGTCTTAACCCACCTGATCTCCCGGTTGCTCAGCACTTCAACTCCCCCTCCCATTCCCAATCCTGAATTTCTGTCCTGGGCCTCCTCCATTGTCAGAGTGAGGCCCAGCGCAAATTGGAAGTACAGCGCCTCATATTTCACTTGGGGAGTTTACACCCCAGCGGTATGAACATTGACTTCTCTAACTTCAGATAGCCCTTGCTTTCCCTCTATCTACATCCCCTACCTCTTCCCAATTCTCCCACAAGTCTCACTGTCTCTGCCTACATTCTTTATTTGACCTCCCCCCCCCTCCGCTGACATGAGTCTGAAGAAGGGTCCTGACCCGAAACGTCGCCTATTCCTTCCCTCCAGAGATGCTGCCTGACCCGCTGAGTTACTCCAGAACTCTGAAACGTCACCTATCCATGTTCTCCACAGATGCTACCTGACCCGCTGAGTTACTCCAGCACTCTGTGAAACGTCACCTATCCATGTTTTCCACAGCCGCCTGTCATAGAGTGATACAGTGTAGAAACAGGCCCTTTTGCCCAACTTGCCAACACTGGCCAACAATGTCCCACCTACCCTAGTCCCACTTGGTCCATATCCCTCCAAACCTGTCCTATCCATGTACCTGTCCAACTGTTTCTTAAACGATGGGATAGCCTCAACTACCTCCTCTGGCAGCTTAGAAACATAGAAAATAGGTGCAGGAGTAGGCCATTCGGCCCTTCGAGCCTGCACCGCCATTCAATATGATCATGGCTGATCATCCAACGCAGTATCCTGTACCTGCCTTCTCTCAATACCCCCTGAACCCTCTAGCCACAAGGTCCACATCTAACTCCCTCTTAAATATAGCCAATGAACTGGCCTCAACTACCTTCTGCGAGAGAGAATTCCTGAGATTCACCACTCTCTGTGTGAAAAAAGTTTTCCTCTTCTCAGTCCTAAAAGATTTCCCCCTTATCCTTAAACTGTGACCCCTTGTTCTGGACTTCCCCAACATCGGGAACAATCTTCCTGCATCTAGCCTGTCCAACCCCTTAAGAATTTTGTAAGTTTCTTTAAGATCCTCCCTCAATCTTCTAAATTCTAGCGAGTACAAACCGAGTCTATCCAGTCTTTCTTCATATGAAAGTCCTGACATCCCAGAAATCAGTCTGGTGAACCTTCTCTGTACTCCCTCTATGTCAAGAATGTCTTTCCTCAGATTAGAAGACCAAAACTGTACGCAATGCTCCAGGTGTGGTCTCACCAAGACCCCGTACAACTGCAGTAGAACATCCCTGCTCCTATACTCAAATCCTTTTGCTATGAGTGCTAACATACCATTCGCCTTCTTCACTGCCTGCTGCACCTGCATGCCTACTTTTAATGACTGGTGTACCATGACACCCAGGTCTCGTTGCATCTCCCCCTTTCCTAATCGGCCACCATTCAGATAATAATCTACTTTCCTGTTTTTGCCACCAAAGTGGATAACCTCACATTTATCCACATTATACTGCATCTGCCATGCATATGCGCACTCACCCAGCCTATCCAAGTCACCTTGCAGCCTCCTAGCATCCTCCTCACAGCTAACACTGCCCCCCAGCTTCGTGTCATCCGCAAACTTGGAGATGTTGCATTCAATTCCCTCGTCCAAATCATTAATATATATCGTAAATATCTGGGGTCCCAGAACTGATCCTTGCGGTACCCCACTAGTCACTGCCTGCCATTGTAAAAAGGACCCGTTTACTCCTACTCATTTCTTCCTGTCTGCCAGCCAGTTCTCTATGCACATCAATACTGAACCCCCAATACCGTGTTCTTTAAGTTTGTATACTAATCTCTTATGTGGGACCTTGTCGAATGCCTTCTGAAAGTCCAGATATAACACATCCACTGGTTCTCCCTTATCCACTCTACTAGTTACATCCTCGAAAAATTCTATAAGATTCGTCAGACATGATTTACCCTTCATAAATCCATGCTGACTTAGACCAATGATTTCACCACTTTCCAAATGTGCTGCTATCCCATCTTTAATAACTGATTCTAGCAGTTTCCCCACTACCGACGTTAGACTAACTGGCCTGTAATTCCCCGTTTTCTCTCTCCCTCGCTTTTTAAAAAGTGGTGTTACATTAGCTACCCTCCAATCCTCAGGAACTACTCCAGAATCTAAAGAGTTTTGAAAAATTATCACTAATGCACCCACTATTTCTGGGGCTACTTTCTTAAGTACTCTGGGATGCAGCCTATCTGGCCCTGGGGATTTATCGGCCTTTAATCCATTCCATTTACCTAACACCACTTCCCGGCTAACCTGGATTTCACTCCGTTCCTCCATCTCATTTGACCCCCGGTCACCTGCTATTTCCGGCAGATTATTTATGTCTTCCTTAGTGAAGACAGAACCAAAGTAGTTATTCAATTGGTCTGCCATGTCCTTGTTCCCCATGATCAAATCACCCGTTTCTGACTGCAAGGGACCTACATTTGTATTAACTAATATTTTTCTCTTCATATATCTATAAAAAGCTTTTGCAGTCAGTTTTTATGTTCCCTCCCAGTTTTCATTCATAATCTATTTTTCCTTTCCTAATTAAGCCCTTTGTCCTCCTCTGCTGGTCTCTGAATTTCTCCCAGTCCTCTGGTAGGCTGCTTTTTCTGGCTAATTTGTACGCTTCATCTTTTGTTTTGATACTATCCCTGATTTCCCTTGTTATCCACGGATGCACTACCTTCCCTGATTTATTTGTTTTGCCAAATTGGGATGAACAATTGTTGTAGTTCATCCATGCAGTCTTTAAATGCCTTCCATTGCATATCCACCGTCAACCCATTAAGAATCAATCGCCAGTCTATCTTGGCCAATTCACATCTCATACCCTCAAAGTTACCTTTCTTTAAGTTCAGGACCCTTGTTTCTGAATTAACGATGTCACTCTCCATCCTAATGAAGAACTCAACCATATTATGGTGACTCTTGCCCAAGGGCCACGTACAACAAGACTGCTAACTAACCCTTCTTCATTACTCAATACCCAGTCTAGAATAGCCTGCTCTGTCGTTGGTTCCTCTACATGTTGGTTTAGAAAACTATCCCGCATACATTCTAAGAAATCCTCTTCCTCAGCACCCTTGCCAATTTGATTCACCCAATCTATATGTAGATTGAAGTCACCCATTATAACTGTTTTACCTTTGTTGCACGCATTTCTAATTTCCTGTTTGATGCCATCCCCAACTCCACTTCTACTGTTAGGTGGCCTGTACACAACTCCCACTAGCGTTTTCTGCCCCTTAGTGTTTCGCAGCTCTACCCATATCGATTCCACATTCTCAAAGCTAATGTCCTTCCTTTCTATTGCGTTAATCTGCTCTCTAACCAGCAACGCTACCCCATCTCCTTTCCGTCTATCCCTCCTGAATATTGAATATCCCTGGATGTTCAGCTCCCAGCCTTGGTCACCCTGGAGCCATGTCTCTGTGATCCCAACTATATCATAGTCATTAATAGCTATCTGCACATTCAACTCATCCACCTTATTACGAATGCTCCTTGCATTGAGACACAAAGCCTTCAGGCTTGTTTTTACAACAGTCTTACCCCTTATACTATTATGCTTAAAAGTGGCCCTTTTTGATATTTGCCCTGGATTTGCGGCCTGCAACTTTTACTTTTGTTGTATAGCTTGTTCCATACACTGACCCTCTGTGTGAAAAAGCTACCCGTCGGGTTCCATTTACATTTTTTCCCCTTCACCTTGAACTTATGGCCTCTGGTCCTCGATTCCCCTACTCTGGGCAAGAGACTCTGTGCATCTACCCTTTCCATTACTCTCACGATTGTGTACACCTCTATAAGATCACCGCTCATCCTCCTGCGCTCCATGGAATAAAGCCCCAGCCAACTCAACCTCTCCCAACAGCTCACACCTTCTAGTTCTGGCAACAACTCTGAACCCATTTCAGCTTGACAATAGACAATAGGTGCGGGAGTAGGCAATTCGGCCCTCCGTGCAGCGTAAAGGATGTGTGTGTGGCTTCACCCCACCCCCCACCCCTCCCTCCCTCCCGCAGCGGCCCCTCTCCCCGCTCCACGCTAACTGGTGTTACGACTCCCCCCCCACCCCAACCGCCCAGTGCTGTCCCACTAGCTGCTGAACGACACAGCCACGTCCACAGTGGAGGCCAAGATGCTGGTGATGACGGGAGCCATCAGTGCCATCAAAGCCGAAAACAAGAACTCCGGCTTCAAGCGCTCACACACCCTGGAGAGCAAGCTCAAGGTGAGAGTGTGTGTGGCAATGGTGGTGGCTTTACAACCCACATGACATGCGCCGCGTCTGCCTCCCCACCCTCCACCAAACATCCCCAATCAGTACCCCATTCCTGCCTTCTCCCCATATCCCCTAACTACTCCATCTTTAAGAGCCCTATCTAGCTCTCTCTTGAAAGCATCCAGAGAACCGGCCTCCTCCACAGACTCATAACTCTCTATGAGAATATGTTTTCCTCATCTCCGTTGTAAATGGCTTACCCCTTATTCTTAAACTGTGTGGCCCCTGATTCTGGACTCCTCCAACATCGGAAACATGTTTCCTGCCTCCAGCGTGGCCAATCCCATAATAATCTTACATGTTTCAATGAGATCCCCCTCATCCTTCTAAACTCCAGAGTATACAAGCCCAGCTGCTCCATTCTCTCAGCATATGACAGTCCCGCCATCCCGGGAATTAACCTATGGTGCATTCCCTCAATAGCAAGAATGTCCTTCCTCATATTAGGGGAACCAAAACTGCAGACAATACTTCAGGTGTGGTCTCACTAGGGCCCTGTACAACTGTAGAAGGACCTCTTTGGTCCTATACTCAACTCCTCTTGTTATAAAGGCCAACATGCCATTCGCTTTTTTCACTGCCTGCTGTACTTGCATGCTTACTTTCATAGACTGATGAACAAGAAACCCCAGATCACCGTTGTACTTCCCCTTTTCCCAATTTGACTCCATTTATATAGTAATCTGCCTTCCTGTTTTTGCTACCAAAGTGGATAGCCTCACATGTATCCACATTAAACTGCATCTGACATGCATCTGCCCACTCACCCAAGTCACCCTGCATTCTCATAGCATTCTCCTCACAGTTCACACTGCCTCCCAGCTTTGCGTCATCTGAAAATTTGCTAATGTTGCTTTGAATTCCTTCATCTAAATAATTGATGTACTGTATATTGTAAATAGCTGCGGTCCCAGCACCGAGCGTTGTGGTACCCCACTAGTCACTACCTGCCATTCTGAAAGTGACCCGTTAATCCCTACACTTTATTTCCTGTCTGCCAACCAATTTTCTATCCATGTCAGCACTCTACCCCCAATTCCATGTGCACTTATTTTGCCCACTAATCTCCTTTGTGGGACCGTATCACAAGTTTCAATCTTTATATTTTCATGATAGTTTTTCTGTTCCGTTGACGGACGCGGTTAACGCGTTAAAATGAACGGATCGACAGACAGCTCTGATTTCAATTGTTATTTATTTTACTCTTCCCACATTTACATTCCTCCTGCTCTTATTGACTGGAGATCACGCAGCGAAAGGTTTTCACAGTACCTCGGTACACGTGACAATAAACTAAACAAAACTAAACTATTTCCGCGCTCACATGGGTTTTGCGACGTGGTATTTGCGGATTAAAATAGGAGCCCCGCTCCTTTCACCGGTCCCGGGAGCCGCCTCTTTTACACACCCGGAGGGAAACGCCGCAGATACCCAGCCACTGGTTTGTTCCCCAAGCCCCGAAGAAAGGATAAAGTTTATCCGTACATTTATATCCCGTGAAGGTGTGGAGATGGGACCTGGTGTCCGCGTCGTAAAATGAAACTGTCCCGGGCTCGTAACTGAGATAAACTCCCACCCTCCCGGGGATGGGACGGGCGCGGAGACGGGATGGATGGGAGGTGACTGTATCAAAGTTGTCACCATCCCGCCTGATCAATCAACCTTTATCAACCTTTATTGTCATCTTGCAAGCAACAGTTGTACAGTGCAAAATGAAAAGACGTTTCCCAGGGAATAGCGGAGCATCGCACATGAAATTTAAAACATTTCACACATAATAATACTAAAAACAATCCAGTCCCTGATGGAACAATATAAATAGTTAAAAGCAGGTAAAACACAACGTTAAAATACAATAAACCAATCATAAAAATGTCCGGGGCAGCTGATTTGAGTGGCCAGTGCCAGTTATTAAAGTGTCCAGTGCCAGTTATTAAAGTGTCCGTGCCAGCCGCAGAATCAAGTGACTGTGAGTACAGAGTGACTGTTTAGCAGCCTCACAGCCTGTGGTAGGAAGCTGTTTAGCAGTCTTGTAGTCCGGGCTTTGATGCTTCGATATCTCTTGCCAGATGGCAGGAGATCCAGGTGTATGTGGAGGGGGTGCAGTTTGTCCTTAGCAATTCTCTCAGCTTTTTTCAGACAGCGGCTCTGGAACAGTTCTTGTACCGAGGGTAGGGTGACGTCCGAGCAGTTGCAGGTGGAGTACCACGTATTTATGCAGTACATGAGTACAGACTCCACCGTTCCCCTGTAGAAAGTCCTGAGGATGTTGGTGGGGAGTGAGGCCTGTTTTAGTTTCCTCAGGAAGTGCAGTCGCTGATGGGCCCTTTTGACGGTCCCAGTGGTGTTCCTGGACCAGGTGAGGCTGTCTGTAATTTGCACACCGAGGAACTTTATGCTCTCCACTCTCTCCACTGCAGTGCCACTGATGTTGAGGGGTGTATGCTTTCGCTGCGCCCTCCTGAAGTCGACAACCATCTCCTTCGTTTTGTCGACATTTAATTCTAGATTATTTTTGCCGCACCAGTCCACTAGTTGTTTTACTTCCTCCCTGTACATTGATTCGTCATCTCCGCTGATGATTCCCACGACTGTTGTGTCATCCGCGAATTTTATGATTTTATTGTCCCTGAATCTGGCAGCACAGTCATATGCGAGCAATGTGAACAACAGCCGGCTGAGCACACAGCCTTGAGGGGAGCCGGTGTTCAGCGTGATCGAGCCTGAAGTGTTCTTGCCAACACGGACTGACTGCGGTCTCTCTGTCAGAAAGTCCAAGATCCAGTGACACAGGGTGGTGTTGAGGCCCAGCAGGGTTAGTTTCTCCACAAGTCTCTGTGGGATGATGGTGTTAAACACTGAGCTGAAGTCAATGTACAGGATTCTGGCGTATGTGTTTTTGTTTTCCAGATGCGTGAGTACTGTGTGCAGCGTGGTAGAGATGGCATCCTCTGTAGAACGGTTGGGGCGATAGGCAAACTGGAGGGGGTCTAACGATGAGGGGATGCTGGCAGTAATGTGGGATTTCACCAGGCGTTCAAAACACTTCATTATTATTGGGGTCAGGGCGACAGGGCGGTAGTCATTTAGGCAGGAAACCACTGGTTTCTTCGCTATGGGGTTATCGTGGAAGTTTTGAGGCATGTGGGGACAATGGCTTGACTAAGGGAGATGTTAAAGATATCTCCAGACTCCAGTCTCCGGGGTCAGTGTGACCCGTCTCTTCCTCTCCACAGACTCTGCAGCGACTCCCAGACTCCAGCCCCGACTCCCCGCCACATCCACCTCCCAGTAATGTCTCCCTGATGTGAATCCCTCCGATCCCAGCACACACGCCCGGACTGTAAATCTCTTCCCGGTGTCAGGGAGACTCCTCCGTGTCCCCGTCAGTCTCACACTCTTCCGATCCTCAGACACTTCGAGCCCCGGATGCGCTGTTTCCTCGTCCAGGGTGACGGAAACTGGGGGGAGAAGCAGCGCATCAGAGAGTCCCCGGGGGTCGGGGGGAGACTCGGCAGCGCGGCCCCGGGACCGGGGGAGAAGCCGCTCGGCCTCAGGCACAGGCGGGCGGACAACTGAATTAATTCTCGGGGTTCCCCCCCCCACCCCCCTCCTCAACAACATCGGACGGACAACAGTTATCATTACCGGAGTTGGGGACTTTCTCGGATTATTGGAAACGGAATGGGCGGGGCGTGCGGCCAGGGAGAACGAGTAAAGAAAGTGCGTGAACGATTGCGGGTGGGGATGGAGAAATATGGCGGGTATTCCCATACCTTGCCAGTAGATGGCGAGGGTGAGTTAGATTGGAGGATGAGGAGGTAGACAAAAAACTGGAGAATCACAGCGGGTGAGGCTGCATCTATGGGGCGAAGGAAATAGGCAACGTTTCGGGTCGAAACCCTTCTTCAGCAGACAGGTGTGAGTGGCAATCAGAGGTGGTTAAAGAACAGGTTGAGACGTGGGGTGGAGTTGCCGTGATCATACAGAACGGGAGTGGACTATAACTGATTTTGTGAGTGGAAGGTGAGACAGAGGGAGGGATGGCTTGGACCATCGAAGGAAGCATAGGTTGAATAATTAAGAGTTAAGTAGAATGTGTGGAGACTTGGGGCCACTAGAAGTGAAGGGATTCAGTGTGGATTTGATGGGTGTGTACAACCAAGTACACACTGGTTTCATTGTGAACCATTATATGAAATTCACTGAGGGACTAGACAATGGGCCGCATGTAAGGCTGGTCCCGAAAGCGAAGGTAGGTGGCTTCCGAGCGAGCTGGTAAAATTGATCCCAAATTGGCTTGCTGCTTTGAGGGAGAAGGTAACGGTGGAAGGATGATTGTTCTGCTTGGAGGTCTGGTGACTGGTGCAGAGATCGGGCTGCAACCGTTGCTATTTAATTTATATTTTCATGGCTTCGATCTGGATGTAAGAGGTGTGCCTAGAACATTTCTGGAGAACGGGAAATGTTGTGGATAGCGATGAAAGTGATCAGATTCTGCAGCAGGATATAAGATAGATCATCGAAAACCTATTCTAATGCAGGGATATCAACACTGGAGGGTGCGGGTTTAACACGAGAAGATGGAGTTTTAAAGTGGATCTGAGTGGTCAGTTTTCTTCACATAGATAGTGGTTGATACCAGGAATATTTTGCCAGAGGAGATGGTGGAATTGGATGTAATCACAACATTTAAGAGGCGTTGCGATTTAACAGACGAGGTGTGGAATAATACGGTTCTAATGTGGGCAAATGGGATTAGAGTGGCTGAGAATAAGGTGGACATTGACGTGATGGGCCAAAGGGCCTGACGGGCCAATGTACAACCATGGCTCACTGGCTCCAAGAGCACTGAATGACTGATTATCCACAGCCACCAGTGCAGGGAATTCCAAAGGTTGCCCAGTCTCTGCGTGCAGTAAAGTCTGCTTATCTCTGTCCGAAATGGTCCAGCCCACATTCTGAGAGTGTTTCCGCTGACTACAGACCCACTCAGACAGGACAAACATCGTTCCTGCATCCAGCCCACTGAGCCGTGTAAGGACTTTGTGCTTCACTGAGATCTGCATGTATAAAATCACAGGAGGAATAGATCGTGTC
Source organism: Amblyraja radiata (assembly GCF_010909765.2). Classification (NCBI taxonomy): domain Eukaryota; kingdom Metazoa; phylum Chordata; class Chondrichthyes; order Rajiformes; family Rajidae; genus Amblyraja; species Amblyraja radiata. Next base: position 1,312,508 of record NW_022630100.1, read on the forward strand.
GATTCGCAGTCTCTTATGCAGAGTAGGTAAATCGAGGACCAGAGAACATCGGTTTAAGGTGAAGGGGGAAAGATTTAATAGGAGGTGTTTCATTTTGACACAAAGGGTGGTGGGAGCAAGCTGCCACAGGAGGTCTTTGAGGCAGGGACTATTCCAACATTTTGGAAACATTTAGACAGGTACGTGGATTGGACAGGTTTGGAGGGATGCGGGCCCTACGCGGGCTTGTGGGACTAACATAGGACTGTTGGTCGGTGCGGCAAAGTTGGGCCGAGGGCCTGTTTCTATACTGTATCACTCTATGATTCTTTCTCCCGTAATGCACGTGAACACGCGAGTACACAGGTCCACGCAGTTTCATCCCACACAGCATATATAATCACGGGAAAAAAGTATTGTCAATCTTTGCTGCATTCCCTCTGTGTGGCATCTATCCTTTTATACCTACGCATGAGCACAAGAACACAAGAAAATAGGCCCCGCCGCTCGGGCCCGCCACTCCATTCAATGTGATCATGACTGGTTGGATCTTGCACCGATTCCTGTTCTGTGTGAGGTCACAATAATCTTGGCCAAAGGGTCGGAGGAACGGCAGATGGGATTTATTCACATACAGGTGAGCTAATGCACTTTGCTGAGAGAATCCACGGCAGGACACACACACAGTAAATGGGGGAGCTTTACAGAACTGGGAGATTGCGGGGTGCTTCTGTTTCTGTGGTGCTTTGCTCTCTGACTCTGGGATGCTTTCCCCTCGAGTCCATTAATAGCATTAATCTTCGCATCGAAGTATTGCATAAAAGTGGCGTTAAAAAAAAGAACAATGGAAAAGGTATTCTATTTACCTCGCTTGATGATATCAGATGCTTCTCTCAATGCCATGTTGAAAAAGGAGGGATCAAACTTTTCAATCGGCCACGAACCATGTACCACCAACATTGGTTTGGCTTCATCACGAAACCTGCAAATGTTGAACAGCTGGTTATTAACTGAGCATTAGCAGTTTTTAAGCTGTTCTATAAAAACATACCGTGTTTCAGTCAAAAGCATGTCCTACCTGCTCTTTCGACCAGCTTCTTCCTGAAATAAATAAAACACAACTCAGTTAACTGAGATGGATCGTCATGAACCCGACAGCGGGTATTTCACCAAATTGCTACAAAAAACACTAATAATTCCCATTTCCCAACTCTTCCCCGTGTCACACAGACAGAAGGTGGATATTGGCGTCGAGACACCGAACACGTGGCAAAACGTTAGGAAAGTAGATTAAAATAACAGAGCATGTAACTTACGAGTAAGACCGGGAAGGTCGTGGGATATTAACTGGAGATGATATCAGAGATAATGGGATGGAATATTTTAAGTTAGTGGCGGGTTCAAATGGGTGGAGGGTATAAATAATATTAATACTTGTGGGGAGACCACAAATTGAAGCTAGATTGGCCTTCAATAAATTCCATTAGAAATGTAGTAAAGACAACATGGAACTCACAGGACGCCATGGTCAATATTTGAGATAAATTTAAGTTGAACCGGGATAAATACACGAGGATTCCTGGAAGTCGGTGCATTATTTCCGCATGTGGTGAGTAGTTGAGAGGGTTCTTGAAAGGAGCAGCAACATGGGGACAAGAAGATGGGCCGAATGGCATTTTGTTCTATGGTGAGCATAGAGGGAAAATACAAGCGATGCATAGTACCGCAAGGTGATGGGAACCGGATACAGATGATAAACCTGATGTGTGAGTCACGTTCTAGATTCCATTGTGAATCCCCACAATGTGGTCAAAGCTGATCTAGCCCAGGACAGAACTTTTCCTCATTCCCTCATCCCCTTCGTTTTCAGTTCCTGGATTTTCCCAAAAAATATATTGCCCTCTAGTTTAAATACTTTCAACAAGTTAAGCCTCACAAAGACTTTGGCTTGGAGATGACCAGAGATCCACTGCTCTATTTCCAGCTGTGGACCGTAGGATCAGCTATAAATAGGGAAAAGGGGAAGTACAACGGGATTTTTGGGTACTTGTTCATCTGTCAATGAAAGTAAGCATGCAGGTACAGCAGGCAGTGAAGAAAGGGAATGGCATGTTGGCCTTAATAACAAGAGGAATTGAGTATAGGAGCAAATATGTAGTTCTGCTGTTGTACAGGGCCCTAGTGAGACCACACCTGGAGTAAAGTGTGCAGTTTTGTTGTCCAAATTTGAGGAAGGACATTCTTGCTATTGCAGGAGTGCAGCGTAGGTTTACAAGGTTAATTCCTGGGATAGCGGGACTGTCCTATGCTGAGAAAATGGAGCGGCTGGGCTTGTATGCTCAGAAGTTTAGAAGGATGAGAGGATTCTTATTGAAAAATATAAGAGTATTAAGGGTTTGGGCACGCTAGAGGCAGGAAACATGATCCCAATGTTGGGCGAGTCCAGAACCAGGGGCCAGAGTTTAGGAATAAGGGGTAAGCCATTTAGAACGTAGACGAGGAAACACTTTTTCACACAAAGTTGTGAGTCTGTCTCAGAGGGCGGTGGAGGCGGGTTCTCTGGATACTTTCAAGAGAGCTAGATAGGGCTCTTAAAGATAGCGGAGTCAGGGGATATGGGGAGAAGTCAGGAACGAAGTACTGATTGTGGATGATCAGCCATGATCACATTGATTGGCGGTGCTGGCTCGAAGGGCCGAATGGCCTACTCCTGCACCTATTATCTATTGTCAATAGCATCATCCGTGGTTGTTCTGAACTGCAAAGAATACAAACATCACGTGCTTACCCACGACTGATAAAACAATGCTACGATCCCAGAAATTGGCCTGGTGATTAAATTTGTGCTGCGTCCAATGCCAGGACATCCTCTCTTCATTAATGTCACCAGATCTATGTACATTGCTCCAGGTGTGATCTCACCAACACCATGAACAATTGAGAGAGAAAATCTCCCTATTTCTAAATTCCAAACCCTTTACGCAAAAGGTCAGTGCCAAAATCTGAAATACTATATGGGAGGCCATTCCGTTTTGGCACAATATCAGCGCAGCGCTAGAATAGACGAAACATTGAACTATTACAGAATTACTGGTAAATGCAGAATTTATTTCAGAAATGTAACCCATCATTTTGTAACTGTACACATTCACTTCGCCTCTCACCTTCAGAAATATCATGTTGTCCTTGTGGTCTATCTGTCCCTGTAACATTAATAGTTCATCCTGAATGGAATTTAAATTCTCTTGAATCGCTTGAAGATTTGTCTCCATTCTTTTGACAATCTTCTCTTCTTCTTCCCGAATATCTCCGAGTAAACGCTGCTCTTTCTCCGTGAGAATCTGGTGCAGTTCAGCAAACGGGGATGTGGTCTGTGACTGACGGTTGAGTGACTCTTCCTGTCAGATGAAAGATGAGAATCAATATATTATGTCACTGCCGAGTTTCCTCAGGACATTTGGCTCGTCAATGTCGAGTTCGGAAATGCAGAATTAGGCCATTCGGCACTGTATGTATCTGCACTAATCCCATTTACGAGCATTTCACTCGTAGGTTTCATTACTTTGGCAATTCAAGAGCTTGTCTCGATAATTCTGAAAAATTTGGTGAAAGGAATATACAATCACAAAATTCCCATTTCCCCAATTCAAGCTGTTACATTTCATGTGTCCATTGACCTTCACTGGACTGAACCAGGTCACCAGAACTAGGAGAACCATGTTATTCCACTTTTAAGAAAGACGGGAGAGAGAAAACAGGGAAGTACAGACCAGTCAGCCTGACATCGATGGTGGGGAAGACCCTGGAGTCTTCTTTTTGCGTATGGCGTGCACAGCCAAAAGTTGTCGGACAACTTGTTCTATTTAATCTTATTTGATTGTGCACGCCAGGTTGATTGCATTTGTCGAAACAGGGCGTACCACGTGAAAGTTGCAATGCTGGAGTCAATCATAAAAGAAGAAATAGCGGCACATTTGGATAGCAGTAACAGGATCCGTCTGAGTCAGAATGGATTTCCGAAGGGGAAATTATGCTTGACTAATCTTCTGCATTGTTTTGAGAATGTAACTGGGAAAATTGACAAGGGAGAGCCAGTGGATATAGTGTACCTGGACTTTCACAAAGCATTTGATAAGGTCCCACATGGGAGATTAGCAGTCAAAATTAGGGCACATGGTATTGGGGTAGAGTGCTGACATGGATAGAAAAAATCGTTGGCAGACAGGAAACTAAGAGTAGGGATTAACGGGTCCCTTTCAGAATGGCAGGCAGTGACTAGTGGAGTACCGCAAAACTGGGTGCTGGAACCGCAGCTATTCACAATACATCAATTATTTAGATGAAGCGAATCAAAGTAACATTAGCAAATTTGCAGATGAAGCAAAGCTGGGTGGCAGTGTGAACTGTGAGGAGGATGCTATGAGAATGCAGGGTGACTTGGACAGGTTGGGTGAGTAGGCAGATGCATTGCAGATGCAATTTAATGTTGATAAATTTGAGGTTACACACTTTGGTAGCAAAAACATGAGGGCAGATTATTACCTAAATGGTGTCAATTTGGGAAAAGGGGCAGTACAACGGGATCTGAGGGGTCCCTGTTCATCAGCTAATGAAAGTAAGCATGCAGGTGCAGCAAGCATGAAGAAAGCGAATGACATGTTGGCCTTCATAACGATAGGATTTGAGTATAGGAGCAGAGAGGTCCTTCTGTAGTTGTACATGGCCCTGGTGAGGCCGCACCTGGAGTATTGTGTCCAGTTTTGGTCTCCACATTCCAGGAAGGACATTCTTGCTATTGAGAAAGTGCAGCATAGGTTCACAAGGTTAATTCCCGGGATGGTGGGACTGTCATATGTTAAGAGAATGGAGCGGCTGGGCTTGTACACTCTGGGGTTTAGAAGGATGAGAGGGTATCTTATTGAAACACATAATATTATTAAAGGTTTGGACAGGCTAGAGGCAGGAAACAAATTCCCAATGTTGGGGGATTCCAGAACCAGGGGCCAGTTTAAGAATAAGGGGCAAGTCATTTAGAACAGAGATGAAGAAAGACTTTTTCACACAGTGTTGTGAGTCTGTGGAATTCGCTGCCTCAGGAGGCCGGTTCTCTGGATATTTTAAGAGCGAGCTAGAAAGGGCTCTTAAAGATAGCGGAGTCAGGGGATATGGGCAGGAACGTTAGAAATATAGAAAATAGGTGCAGGAGGAGGCCATTCGGCCTTTCGAGCTAGCGCCGCCATTCATTGTGATCATGGCTGATCGTCCCCCATCAATAACCTGTGCCTGCCTTCTCCCCATATCCCTTGATTCCACTAGCCCCTAGAGCTCTATCTAACTCTCACTTAAATCCATCCAGTGACTTGGCTTCCACTGACCTCTGTGGCAGGGACTTCCATAAATTCACAACTCTCTGGGTGAAAATGTTTTTTCTCACCTCAGTCTTAACTGACCTCCCCTTTATTCTAAGATTGTGGCCCCTGGTTCTGGACTCGCCCAACATTGGGAACACTTTTCCTGCATCTAGCTTGGCCAGTCCTTTTATAATTTTATATGTTTCTATAAGATACCCCCTCACCCTTCTAAACTCCAGTGAATAGAAGCCTAGTCTTTTCAATCTTTCCTCATATGACAGTCCCGCCATCCCAGGGATCAATCTCGTGAACCTACGCTAATACTGCCTCAATCACAAGGATGTCCTTCCTCAAATTAAGAGACCAAAACTGTACACAATACTCCAGATGTGGTCTCACCAGAGCCCTATACAACTGCAGAAGAACCTCTCTACTCCTATACTGAAATGCTCTTGTTATGAAGGCCAACATTCCATTAGCTTTCTTCACTGCCTGCTGTACCTGCACGCCAACTTTCAATGACCGGTGTACAAGGACACCCAGGACTCGCTGTACCTCCCGCTTACCTAATCCAACCCCATTGAGATAATAATCTTCCCCCTTGTTTTTGCCGCCAAAGTGGATAACCTCACATTTATCAATATTATACTGCATCTGCCACGCATCTGCCCACTCACTCAATCTGTCTAGGTCACCATGGAACCTCCTAACATCCTCTCCACAGTTCACACTGCCACCCAGCTTTGTGTCATCCGCAAACTTGCTAGTGTTGCTCCTAATTCCCTCTTCCAAATCATTAATATATATGGTACACAGTTGCGGCCCCAACACCGAGCCTTGCGGCATTCCACTCGCCACTGCCTGCCATTCTGAAAAGGACCCGTTCATTCCTACTATTTGCTTCCGGTCTGCCAACCAATTTTCTATCCATGTCAACACCCTACCCCCAATACCATGTGCTCTAATTTTAGTCACCAGTCACCCGTGCGGGACCTTATCAAAGGTTTTCTGAAAGTCTAGATACACTACATCCACTGGCATCCCTTCATCGATTTTACTTGTCACATCCTCAAAAAATTCCAAAAGATTAGTCAAGCATGATTTCCCTTTCATAAATCCATGTTGACTTGGACCAATCCTTTTACTGTTATCCAAATACCCCATTATTACCTCTTTAATAATTGACTCCAGCATCTTTCCCACCACCGAAGTCAGGCTAACTGGTCTGTAATTCTCCGTATTCTCTCTCGCTCCTTTCTTGAAAAGTGGGATAACCTTAGCTATCCTCCACTCCACCGGAACTGATCTTGAATCTATTGAATATTGGAAAATGATCACCAATGTGTCCACTATTTCTAGAGCCACCTCCCTGAGGACCCGGGGATGCAGACCATCAGCCCCAGAGGAATTATCACCCTTCAGTCCCATTAGCCTACCCAATACTATTTCTCGCCTGATGAAAAAATCTTTCAGTTCCTCTACCCCCTTAGATCCTCTGTCCTCCAGTACATCTGGGAGATTGTTTGTGTCTTCCTTAGTGAAGGCAGATCCGAAGTACCTATTCAACTCTTCTGCCATTTCCTTGTCCATAATAATTTCTCCCGTGTCTGCCTTCAAGGGACCCACGTTTGACTTTGCTACTCTTTTTCCCTTAACATATCTAAAGAAGCTTTTACTGTCATTCTTTATATTCCTGGCCAGCTTCCCCTCGTACTTCATCTTTTCAGCCCGTGTTGCCCGTTTTGTTTCCTTCTGTTGTCCTATGAAAGTTTCCCAATCCTCTGGCTTCCGGCTGCTCTTTGCTGTGTTATACATATTTTCTTTAATGTTATTCTATCCTTAACTTCTCTTGTCAGCCACGGTTGCCTCGTACTCCCCTTAGAATCTTTCTTCCTTTTTGGAATGAAATGATCCTGCGTCTTCCAGATTATGCCGAGAAATCCCTGCCATTGCTGTTCCACCGTCATTCCTGCTAGGATTCCTTTGCAGTCTACTTTGGCCAGCTCCCCTCTCATGCCTTCATAGTCCCCTTTGTTCAACTGTATCACTGCCACTTCCGATTTAACGTTCTCCTTCTCAAATTGCAGATTAAAACTAATCATATTATGAACACTACCTCCAAGTGGGTGCTTTCTCTCGAGTTATCTTATCATATCAGGATCATAATTGACATGACTTCAGAATTAAGGGACAGAAGTTTAGGGGTAACATGAGGGGGAACTTCTTTACTCAGAGAGTGGTAGCGGTGTGGAATGAGCTTCCAGTGGAAGTGGTGGCGGCAGGTTCGTTGGTATAATTTAAAAATGAATTGGATAGGCATATGGATGAGAAGGGAATGGAGGGTTATGGTATGAGTGCAGGCAGGTGGGACTAAGGGAAACAAGTTGTTCGGCACGGACTTGTAGGGCCGAGATGGTCTGTTTCCGTGCTGTAATTGTTATATGGTTATATGGTTATAATTGGACAACACTAAATCCAGAATTGCCATTTCTCTGGTCGGCTCCATTACAAGCTGCTCTCAGAATCCATCTCGATTATGGATGATCAGCCATGATCACATTGAATAGCGGTGCTGGCTCGAAGGGCCGAATGGCTTATCCTGCACCTATTGTCTGTTATCTATTGAGACAGCAAAATTACAGACTTCATAGTCATACAGCAAGGGGTGTTAGATACCGACGAAGACGCCCCATCTGCGCTATTACCACTTGTGCGCATTTGGCCCAGATAGTTCGAGAACTTTTCTCTCACGAATTTGTTCAAATATATTTGAAATGTTGTTATGGCACCTGACTCAAGTACTTCATCTGGCAGCTCGTTCCATATACCACAACCATCTGTGTGAAAAAAGGTTGCCCTTCAGGTTCGTATTAAAGCTTTTGCCGCTCAAATTAAACCTATGCCATTGCATTTTCGACACCCCTATTCAGGATATAGGTGTGCACACACCATCATTATCATGTACACATCCATATGGTCATCTCCCTGAATCATACGCTCCAAGGAATAAAGTCCTTGCCTGCCGAACCTCAGGCACTCGACTCCTGAGGGGTAGAGGGCTGCGCTATTTTCTACACGCATCGCGCGGATCAAATCTGCACAAGATCTGCAAATCGAAACTGGAAAGCCTCACCTGAACATTAGAAATTCCCAATTTCTGTCGCTGCTCCATTTGCTTGATCTCTGATTTCTTTTCTGTGAGAGATTCGATGGAAGATTTAACCTGATCCTGATCAGAGAATAAAAATGTCAGGCAATAAAGAAGGAAGTAAACAATCATGTGATCAAAATCGGTTTGCTTTTACCTTGTAGGTTTCAACCGCTTCTTTAACCGGCATGAAGTTGTGAGACTTGTGTTCCCGCCCAGCTGCACAAATCACACAGATCAGCTTCTTGTCAGTTTCACAAAACAGCTTCAGTTCTTCCTGATGTTCCTCGCACTGAAGTTTACTTTCATTCTCTGTCCGATTCACGCTCAGTGTTCGAGCTTTCTCAGACAGACTCGCCAAGGCCCGACTCACCCTGAGGGTGCGGCCGACAAACTCCTCTCTACATTGCGGGCAGGAGTTTCTCCCCTCCCTGTCCCAACTCTGTGTGATACTGGAGCGGCAGAAGTTGTGCCCACACTCCAGTGATACCGGATCGGTGAAGAAATCCAGGCAGATGGGACAAACTACCTCCTCGGTCCAACTCTCGACCGGGTCTTTCGCAGCCATTTTAAACCTCCACTTCCTGGTTCAAAGTCTTTCCCACTGCGCACGCTGCGGTCTCGGGGAATGAATGTGATTTGGCTGTAAGTGTTCAGTGTTCGGTGTCCTGGCCGCTCCCAACTAATCTCACACGAGGGAGGGGTCAGTTAGACAATAAACCGGCCTGAATAGACGAAAGCGGAGGGATTGCCTTGGGATTGTCTAAGGCAGGACAGAAAGGGACAGGGACCAGCGCTAAGGAGGTGTAACTGAGGAGGCGTTGCTCCTGTTGGAAAGTGGAACCCGCCGCCCGCATCTCCGTTCACAGCCCGGAATCAGGATGGAAGTAGACATATTTTAATCCACATCAATACACTCGCCTCTGACGCTCCAGTCTTCAGGCGCATCTATATTTGGAGAAACCATGCATCATTTCATATTAAGGATGGTCACTTTGGAGTAACATGTTCAGCTTTGTTCACTCTCCTGTGGATACATTGGAAAGGGAGTAGACAATATTTATGTGGCTGTTGCCTGGGCATTAGAGGGGGCAGACAAGGACCTTATTCCTTGGAGCGCAGGTGGATGAGGGGTGATAGAGGTGTTAGGCTGTGGGCCGAGGAGCTTTATTCTGCAGTTTCGTGACCCAAGTCACCAAACTACATGACATTTTCACATATTATGTAAAAAAATCTATATAAATCACCCCTGAAACTCGATATGAAGAAGACTTGCACATTTTTATTAAATTAGAGAAAAAACGGGAACATGTCGCGAATTTTTTAGTCCAATCAAAGCACGTTTAACATTGAGTTGTCTGCCAGTTGGCCAATCACGCGCTTTGTTTCAGGCTAGCACACAAAATGGCTGAGGGGGCTTCACAGATGCCTGTTTTACTGGAGATTCCGATGTGTTGTTCTGTGGAATAAATGTCGTGGAAACTTGCAGCAGGTTATTGTATTTAGTGGTAAAAGCATTAAAAAGGCTGAAGAAAGTGTTGCGAAGTGGATTAAAGTGCAAGAAAGCCTTCAAAGTCCCTGCTGATGTGCTGGAACACAAAGAAGGCCCCCATGAATCAACTAACTGAAAGGTAAGACTAAAGTCTGAATTTATGAAAGTCTATCTGTATGGACTTTAATTAATTTAATTGCACCATTTTATAATGTGAATAAATTCATTCATTTATTAATTCCTTATTCATTCATTCACTCACTCACTCATTCATTCATTCATGAAATTGAGGGCATAAACTATAACACAGTCAATTAAACATTGTCACTAATGCCAGCCTGTTGTAGAGTAATATGTCTTTAACAAATAATCTCCGAGCTGCCTGCGAAAACTTACCTGGAAAAAGTGCTCCGATCGCGGGACATAGGTACTCGCGGTAAAGAGCGATCGATATCCCTCCGTTTTTCTCCCGTTATCGGGGTCTGAAAACGAACGACCGCTACAGACGGCACTATGTACAGCCTGCCCCCCCCCCCTCCCCCCCCTCCTCCCTCCCCCTCCTGCCCGCCAGCGGAGATGATCCGCGGCTACGCGATCGCGAATCGGCCGCTTATTAACGGAGACCGCGGCTTCACTTTAGCGCGAGAACCCATGTCCCGCGATCGGAGTACTTTTTCCCGGTAAGTATTCGCAGGCAGCTCCGAGATTATTTGTTAAATACTTATTACTCTACAACAGGCTGGCATCAGTGACAATGTTTCATTGACAGTGTTATAGTTTAGGCCCTCAATTTCATGAATGAGTAAGTGAGTGAATGAATGAATAAGGAATGAATGAATGACTGAATTTATTCACATTATAAAATGGTGCAATTAAATGAATTAAAGTCCATACAGATAGACTTTCATAAATTCAAGAAGGGTCTCGACCCGAAACGTCACCCATTCCTTCTCTCCAGAGATGCTGCCCGTCCCGCTGAGTTACTCC
>NW_022630100.1:1328464-1443360 GCF_010909765.2 Amblyraja radiata
TGCTCCTTCTCGATCTCAGCGCAGCGTTGATACAGTTGACCACACCATCCTAATTGACCGTCTACGGTACGGGGTTGGTGTTGATGGCACTGCCCTGAGCTGGTTCGTTTCCCACCACAAAGATATGAGTTTCTCTACCTGCATAGGCAACTCTTTCTCTTCCCCAGCTAGCCTTTTCTGCGGAGTTCCACAAGGCTCCATCCTAGGCCCCATTCTCTTCTCTATATATGCTCCCCTTCGGCCAAGTCATTCAAAGGCACGGCATTTCTTTCCACTGCTATGCAGTCGACACACAGCTCTATCTCCCCCTGAAACCCAACAACCGATCAAATCTACTCAGCCTCATGCACTGCCTCGAAGATATAAAGTGTTGGATGGCGCAGAACTTCCTCCAACAAAACGAGAGCAAGTCTGAGGTCATCCAACTCGGCCACTCGGACTCCATCAAAACGATAGCAAGCAGCCTTGGAAGCCTAACCTCCTATCTGATCATATCCCGCATCGATTACTGCAATGCCCTCCTCACTTGCACCTCCAATACACTTCTTCATCGCCTCCAATGCATTCAGAACTCTACAGCTCGGATCATCACCCGCACCAGATCATCGGACCACATCACACCCATCTTCACTCAGCTCCACTGGGTCCCTGTGCACCACCGGATTAACTACAAGATTTTACAGCTGCCCTTCAATGCCCTACACCACCTTGCTCCCCAATACCTCTCTGACCTGCTGCTACCATACACTCCTTCCCGGTCACTTCGTTCCTCCTCAGCTGCAATTTTAACTGTCCCCACATTTAGACTCAGCACCATGGGTGCCGGAGCCTTCAGCTGCTCTGCCCCACGTCTCTGGAACACTCTCCCATCTCCCATCCGTCATCTGGACACTATCGATCAATTCAAATCACAACTCAAAGCACACCTGCTTAGATTAGCATACCCGACATAACTTCCACCATGTTCACCCTGATTTTAATGACTTAAAATGTTTTGAGTATTTTTTTTTTGTTTTTTTGTTTTTGTTTTTAATCAACTAGATTTTAATATTAATAAATGTATTGTGATTTTATGTCCTGTGAGGTGTCCTTGGGTGTCCAGAAAGGCGCCAGAAAATAAAATGCATTATTATTATTATTATTATCTCAAACCGCATGTCAAAAGCCTTGGCGTGATATTTGACTCCGCGTTGAAATTTGACAAACAAGTCAATGCTGTGGTAAAACCTAGCTTCTTCCAGCTTCGCACGATAGCTAAAATAAAACAATCCCACCCATTCAACGAACTTGAAAATATCATCCAAGCATTCATCTCCTCCTGCCTTGATTACTACATCTCCCTATACACTGGCATCAGGCAAGCATCCCAGTCCCACCTGCAATTGGTCCAAAACACCGCAGCGAGACTTTTGACGGTTGCCCGTAAAAGGGCCACATCACCTCGATTCTGGCCTCTTTCCACTGGCTCCCAGTACGGTACAGAATCAACTTCAAGCTCCTCCTATATGTATACAAAGTCCCTTGTGGAGAGGAGAGCGGAGAGGATATTTCTACCAGTGGGAGAGTCTAGGTCTAGAGGTCATAGCCTCAGAATTAAAGAACGTTCTTTTAGGACGGAGATGAGGGGGGATTTCTTTACTCAAAGGGTAGTGAGTCTGTGGATTTATTTGCCACAGAAGGCTGTGGAGGCCAAGTCAGTGGATATTTTTAAGGCAGAAATATATAGACTCTTGATTAGTCCGGGTATCAGAGGTTATCGGGGGAAGGCAGGAGAATGGGGTTAGGAGGGAGAGATAGATCAGCCATGATTGAATGGCGGAGTAGACGATGGGCCCTCTGACTTAATTCTGCTCCTATCACTTATGACCCACTGAGTTACTCCAGCACTTTGTGTCCTTTTACACATAATATTATCGAGTGCAGCCTCACCAATGAGTTGGACAAAGTGAGTGCTGTAGTCTTTGTAGATGGGACACTGAAACATGTGAAGCTCCCACTGTCGGTCCCAGCTTGGGTTGGGTGACCAAGTCAAGGGTTCCCAGGAGATGTTTAAAGTAATGAATGAACACGTTTAAACACTGCTGTCTGTCTGTCCCTTTTGACTGAACAGAATGATTTAGAAATAAACACAACAGTTTTGTTGAATGTCACTGTGGATAACTTCCTGGATCTTTACTTCTGTAACTTGTGTCACCCCCATGACCAAAGCTTCACAGAGTTGCCGAACTTTGCAGCCGGGATGATGCTGGGGGCGGGGCCCTTGTCACGTGCGGAGGGCAGGACAATGGGAGCGCCGTGAGGGGGGGAGGAGAAGGGAAAGGGGACGTAGGGGATGGGGAAGGGAAGGGGGGATGGCTGAGGGGTGGGAAGGGAGGAGGGTGGGGAAGCGGAGAGGGGAGGAGGGGTGGGGGGCAAGAGAGGCGAGAAACGAGGGGAGGGAGAAGACGAGAGGTTTAGGGGAGGGGGACAAGATGGGATACATCGATAAATAGACAATATGTGCAGGAGGAGGCCATTCGGCCCTTCGAGCAAGGACCGCCATTCAATGTGATCATGGCTGATCATCCACAATCAGTTCCCCGTTCTTGCCTTCTCCCCATATCCCTTGATTCCACCGGCACTAAGAGGTCTATCTAACTCTCTGTTGAACACACCCAGTGAATCGGCCTCCACTGCCATCTGAGGCAGAGAATTCCACAAATCGGTTACGGTGGCGCAGAGGTAGAGTCGCTGCCTTACAGCGAATACAGCGCCGGAGACCCGCGTTCGATCCCGACTACGGGCGCTGTCTGTACGGAATTTGCACGTTCTCCCCCTGACCTGCGTGGGGTTCTTTTCCGGGATCTTCTGTTTCCTCCCACACTCCAGAGACGTGCAGGTTTGTAGGATAATTGGCTTGGTGAATGTACACATTGTCGCTAGTGGGAGAGAAGCGGGGAGAGTGAGGGCGAAGCAGTGGCGAGGGAGGCGGGGAGAGGGGCGGGAGAAGCGGGGAGAGGGGAGGGAGAAGCGGGGAGAGTGGCTGGGAGAGTGACGGGTAGAGGCGGGGAGAGTGACGAGGAGAGGGAGGGAGAAGCAGTGGAGAAGGAGGCAGGGAGAGGGGCGGGAGAAGCGGGGAGAGGGGAGGAAGAAGCGGAGAGATTGGCGGGGAGAGGGTCGGGGAGATGCGGGGAGAGGGGCGGGAGAAGCGGGGAGAGGGAGGGAGAAGGGCAGAGAGTGACGGGGAGAGGCGGGGAGAGTGACGGGGAGAGGGACGGGAAAAGCGGGGAGAATCGGGGAGAGGGACGGGGAGATGGGCGGGGGCGGATGAGTCAGGGATGGGGGCGATGTGTCAGTGGGGGAAGGAGAGAGAGAGATATAGGTGAGAAAGGGAGGAGATGACACAACGCTGGGTGGCAGTGCGAACTGTGAGGAGGATGCTACGAGGATGAAGGGTGACTAGGACAGGTTGGGTGAGTGGGCAGGTGCAGTTTAATGGTTAACTGACCCCTCCCTCATGTGAGATTATTTGGGAGCGGCCAGGCCACTGCACACTCATCGCTTGCAGCCAAATAACATTCATTCCACGAGACGGCAGCACTTGCACTTCAGCCTCCGGCGCTCCAGTTAATTACTGCAGGGCGTCAGCAGTTTCAGCGAATGGGAATGCGTTTTAATACAGGAAGTGGACGGTTAAAATCAAATGTTAAAATGGCTTCGAAAGACAGGTTCGAGAGTTTAACCGAGGTGGCAGTTTGTCCCATCTGCATGGATTTCTTCACCGATCCGGTATCACTGGAGTGTGGGCACTACTTCTGCCGCTCCTGTATCACACAGAGTTGGGATAGGGAGGGGAGAAACTCCTGCCCGGAATGTAAAGAGGAGTTTACAGACCGCACCCTCAAGGTGAGTCGGGCCTTGGCGAGACTGTCTGAGAAAGCTCGAACATTGAGCCTGAATCGGACAGAGAAGGAAAGTAAACTTCAGTGCGAGGAACATCAGGAAGAACTGAAGCTGTTTTGTGAAACTGACAAGAAGCTGATCTGCCTGGTTTGTGCAGCTGGGCGGGAACACAGAGATCACCGCTTCGTGCTGGTGGATGAAGCTGTTGAAACCTACAAGGTAAAAGCAAACCGATTTTGATCGTATCATTGTTTAATTCCATCTTTATAATCTAACACTTTTATTCTCTGATTTTCAAACACAATTCTTGGATCAGGCGAAAACTTCCATCCAGTCTCTAACAAAAAAGAAATCAGGGATCCAGCGAATGGAGCAGCAACAGAAACAGAAGATGTCTGGAGTTCTGGTGAGGCTTTTAAGTTTCGATTTCCTGATATTGTGTAGATTTGATCCCTGTGACGCGTGTAATAATAGGGCAGCGCAGTGACATAAGTGGTGCTGCTGTCTCCCAGTTCTGGTGAGCGGGATCGATCCTGACCTCGGGTGCTGCCCGTGTGGTTCATGCCTTCTCCCTGTTGTACATTCCTCCAGCATTTTTGTCTACATTAGACAAACTATTGAATTGCCAAAGCAAATAAAACATGTACAGGGCAAATCTCACCGTTAAAGTCGTGAGGAAACACAACCAGTGACGTTATATTTGATCTTCACCTTTTATTTCACAGGAACAGTCACACAACCTTCAGTCCAAGATCACATCCCAGTATGCTGAACTGCACCAGATTCTCACTGAAAAAGAGCAGCGTGCACTGGCAGATATCCGGGAGGAAGAGAAGAAGTTTATAAATACAATGGAGACAAATATTGGAAAGATTCAAGAGAATTTAAAATCTATTCAGGGGGAACTCTTAAAGTTGCAGCAACAGATGGATCAAAAAGACAGTTTGGAGTTTCTGAAGGTGAGGGGTTACACTACAGTTTGGTGAAGTGAAAGTGCAGTCACAAAATGGTGGGTGACATTTCAGAAATAAATGCTGTATTTACCAGTAATTCGAAACTGAGTAAATGTTCCCTCTGTTCCAGCTGTTGTTGTTCAGAAACTAATTGGCCTCCCGCTGAATCTATGGGATCTCAGGACTGTCTGGCGGGAATGTAGAGAGGTGTTTATATTATGTGGAGTTTAGAACAATGACAGGTGATCCTATATCTGATCCCAAGGACCACGAATGGACAGAGGGCAGTGAATATCTGGAATTCTCCAACCAAGAGACTATGTGAGGTTTTACATGTTAAACATATTTTAAACAAGATGAGAATACATTAAAAAAAATCGGGGAATTGTAATGGATGGAAATGAGGCAACGAGGAGGAGTTCAGTTCTGGGCTAGATCAGCCATGGCCACATTGTGAGGATTAACATTGAAATCTAGAACGTGGCGCACACATCAGATTGATCATCTATATCCGGTTCCCATCAGCAGTGGATGGTCACCTTGGGGGAATTTGCTCTGTTAGTCTTGTCCATCTTGTTTCACCATAGAATGACATCCCATTCTACATCATAGACAGGCCATTCGGCCCATCCTATCCAGTCAAGTTTTCTGCTCCACTCATCATCCTTCCCATCTACCCTCCACACCCGGTAACAATACCCCAAATTCCAGGACGTCACGTGTTTATCCCGCTTGTCCTTAAATTTATCTCAGCTGTTGGCTTCAGTCCCTCCAATGCAAGTGAGGTCCATGTTCCCAACACTGCATTCTTTTCAGCACTTGTTGAATACCATGTTACATTTCAGCTTTGATTTTTGGTCTCCCCACAAGTAGAGACATTATTTCACCCCCACCCATTTAAATCCACTGATAATTTTAAATTCTATCTCATCATTCCTGACATGTTCTCCAGATAAAATCCCACGACCTGCCCAGTCTTTGCATTGAGTTATGTGCAAGAGGGAACTGCAGATGCTGGTTTAAACCAAAGATAGACACAAAAAGCTGGAGTAACTCTGCGGGACAGGCAGCATCTCTGGAGAGAAGGAATGGGTGACATTTTAGGTTGAGACCCGAAGTCTGAAGAAGGGTCTTGACCGGAAACATCCCTCATTCCTTCTCTCCAGAAATGCTGCCTGTCCCGCTCAGTTACTCCAGCTTTTTGTGTCGATCTTTCCATAGAGTTCCATCCTCTCAGTTATGACGTCATTCTCATGAACATTCCTTGTGCTTTCCCCCATTGTTCTACATCTCTGCGACAATATCCGCTTTCTGTCTGCATGGCAGCGGCAATAAGAGTTGGGAAATGGGAATTATCAGAGGGTTGTAGAAATTTGGTCCCTCAGTCAATTAAGATTTTTGTTTTATTTATTTCAGGAGGAAGCTGGTCGCAATCAAAGGTTGGACATTGTCTTGACTGAAGCATTGTAAGGTTTTGCTGAATATATTTCGAATGCTCAGATGATATCCCGCTGTTAAATATTTGCAGGGTTCGTGATGTAGCCAAACCACTGTCGGTGGTAGATGATAACTTGCTGATTGAAAAATGTGATCATCCTTTTTTGTACAACACGGTATTGGCAGAAACACGTGATGGCATCAAGCAAGGTAAAGCTTATACATTTTCCATTGTTCTTGTTTCTGGAATCTTTAAATTATGCGTAGATGCAAACATTAATGGTATTTTGGACTGAAGGTAAATTGAAGTTTTGATCTTCCACCACACACAGCTGCAGATAAGCATCACATAGTCAGAGAGAGATGTTGCACAGAAACACGCCCTTTAACTCAACATGACTATGCCAACCAAGTTGCCCAACCAAGCTAGTCCCACTTGCCTGAGTCTGACACATATTCTTCCAAGTCTTTCTTATTCATGTCTCTAACCAACTGTCTGTAAAATGTCGTCATTGTCGCTGCCTCAACCACTTCCTCTGTCATTTAATTCCATATATACACTACGCATTGACTGAAAAAGCTGTTCCTTTTTGCTGTTTCCGCTCTCACCTTAAACTGATGCACCCTGGGTTTAGACTCTCCGACCCAGGGCAAAATACTAGGCTATTCACCCTATCTGTCCCTGGCTGTCCAACGTCTCCTTATAACCTCAGTTCTATAAAGTTCCCCGTTTACTGTGTATGTCCTGCCCTGGTTTGTCGCAGCAAAGTGCATCACCTCATCTTCACATGAATAAATCCCACCTGCCGTTCTTGAGCCCATTGGCCCAGTTCACAGGGATCCCATTTACTCTCAGATAACCTTCTTAACTCTCCACAATGTCATCAATTTTAGTTCCATCTGCAAACTGACTAACCGTGCAACCTACATACACACCCAATCGTGTATATAAATAAGGAACAACAGTGGACTCTGTCTCCAGTCTGAACTACAACCCTCTACCAACATCCTCTGTCTGCGACCTTCAGGTAAATGTTGTATTCAATCGGCTAGTTCACCCCGGATTTCATGAAATCCAACCTTCCAGAGCGGCCTCTCATGCGGTGTGTAGAAGTTGCATCTCTCAGAGGGCAGTGAATATCTGGAATGTTGTGTCCAAGATGGTGGTAAAAGGCTGAGGAATTGGATATGTGCAACTTGGCTACATATAAATATTTGATTGATCTAAAAATTAGGATTATGGGGAAAATCACTCAGAAGAGGGTGCCAGTGTTGATCAGCCATTGAATGGAGGGGCAAGCCTGAGGAGCGGATCCTAATCCTGCTCCTGTTTTCTTGTGTTCCTATGATCCTGTGTAACAATAAATTGACAGACTTGACACGGAGGAATTGAAGCAAAGATTAACAATACTTGTTCCAGGGACAATGAATTTGTTGTGCGGGGTGAGATTGTGTAGACTAGGCCTGGGTACTCGAGTGTTCGGGTGCATAGGAGGAGATCTCAGTGAAACACAAAGTTTTTACAGGGCTCAGTGGGCTGGGCGCAGGAAGGATGTTTTCCCTGTCTGAGGGGTCTGGATAACGGGCACCCTCTCAGAATGTGGGCTGCACCATGTAGAACAGAGGTAAGGAGACATTACTGCACGCAGAGACTGGGGAACCTTTGGAATTCCCTGCACCGGTGGCTGTGGAGAGTCAGTCATTCAGTGCTCTTGGAGCTGAGAGCCATGGTTGTACATTACAAAATCAGGCCCTTCGGCCCATCATGTCCATGACTACCTATTTCCCAGCTATACTAATCGATTTGCCCATATTACATTGGCATTCTGCTGCACCTCACCTAGATAAGTGCCTCAAATATAATGATTAGATCTCACCACCGCCTCCTCTGTAGCATGTTCCAGATATCACCCATTCTCAGTGTAAAGGAAACTTACTACTCAGATCCACTTCAAAATTCCTTGCTCTCAAGATAAACATGCACTCTTGATTTGATATCCCTGCTGCAGCACCGATCTCTGCTGCACTCCACCAGTCACAGACCTCCAAGCAGAAACATCATCCTTCTACCGCTACTTTCTACCTCCAACCACCAAGCCAATTGTGATTACATTTCACCAGATCGCCTTGAACCCCACCTGCCTTCGCTTTCTGGACCAGCCTTACATGCGCAACATTGTCAAGTCCCTCAGTGCATTTCATATATTGATTCACAATGAGGTCAGTGTGTTCTTGGTTGTACAACCCCATCAAATGCACCCGTGAATCCCCTCTCTTTCAGCCACCCTACAACCACAAGACTCTACCCATTCTGTCTAACATCCGATCATTCAACCTCTGCTTCCTTCCATGGTCCAAGCCACCCCTCCCTCTCCCTCACCCTCCATCCAAGGAAACTGGGGCAGGTCATCTGGCCCCTCATGTTTCCTCCCATTCACTATGATCATGGCGACTCCACACCACACCTCTACCTCCTCTTTAACAACCTCAAATTGCCACTCACCTCAATATCCTCTACCTCCGATCTGCCTCCATATCTGAATAGCCCGCTTCATTCCTCCATCCCCACCGCAATCTCGGAATCTTCCTCACTCTCCGCACCCGTCCTCCCCGTCCACCCTCCCCCACCCCACGAAATTCCCTTCTCCATCACTGGATAAAACTCCGGGAGGGATGTCTATTGTCCACCGGATGTTGTTGGGGAGAAACCCCGGGCAAGGTTTCAGTTGTCCTGAGGCCGAGCGGTTTCTCCCCCGGTCCCGGGGCCGCGCTGCCCGAGTCTCCCCCCGACCCCCGGAGACTCTCTGATTCTCTGCTTCTCCCCCAGTCTCCGTCACCCTGGATGTGGAAACAGCGCATCCGGAGCTCGAGGTGTCTGAGGATCGGAAGAGGGTGAGATGGAGCGGGATCTAGAGGCGTCTCCCTGACACCGGGAAGAGGTTTACATACAGTACGTGTGTGCTGGCATCGGAGGGATTCACATCGGGGAAACATTACTGGGAGGTGAAGGTGGCGGGTGGTCGGTTATGGAGGCTGGGAGTCGCCGCAGAGGCTGTGGAGAGGAAGGGATCGGTCACACTGACCCCGGAGACCGGAGTCTGGAGCATCAGGCGTTGGGGGTGGCGGGTTTGATGCATTCACCGCCCCTCCATCCCGTCTCCCCGCCCGTCCCATCCCCGGGAGGGTGGGAGTTTATCTCAGTTACGAGTCCGGGACAGTTTCATTTTTCGACGCGGACACCAAGTCCCATCTCCACACCTTCACTGGGAATAAATTCACGGAGAAACTTTATCCTTTCTTCGAGCCTCTAGATGGAAACTGGCTGAGAATCTGCTCCGCATCAGCTCCGGGTGTGTAAAAGGGTCGGGTCCCGAGACCGACGTCAGGAGCGGTGCTCAAGGGTGTGGGGCAGAAACCCGGTGGACAACAGGTCGGCGCTGAACGGCTCTCATTAAATCCCCAAATTCCGCGTCGTGAAACCCCAGTGAGCGCGGAAATATAACCAGGGTAATGTAAATGTGGGAAGAGTGAAATAAACAGCAACTGAAATCAGAGCTGTCTGTCGATCCGTTCATTTCATCGCGTTAACTGCGTCACTTTTTGGTTCTGCCACTAGATGGCAGCAAAGCCACGTGGTGCGACCACAGACCAGCTGTAACTTTGAGAATTAACTTTGACAATTGCAGAAACAGCGGGAATCTGATTTAATAAATGACTTTAGTGACCTGTTACCAGATCTAATACTGATGACGAAATGTGTTTCCATTTGGATTTTCAGCATCTGTGTTTTGTTTTAGTTTTTCCAGTGGAATGGGTGATTGGAATGTGAGTCTGACCATAAACTGCCAACTAAAAACAGAACACGTTGTGGGCATTCAGCATGTTGGGCAGTATACAGTGTCTGGAAAGGGTTAATATATCTGAGGTACTGTGGAGCTGCGGGTAGAGCCGCTCACTCACAGGGCCAGAGACCAGGGTTCGATCCTGTCCTTGGGTGCTGTCTGTTCAGAGTTTGCACGTTCTCCCCGTGACCACGTGGCTTTCCTCCAGGTGCTCCGGCTTTCTCCCACATACAAAAGACATGTGGGTTTGTTGGTTAATTGGCCTCTGTAAATTGCTCTTTGTGTGTAGGGAGAGTTGCGACATTTAGCACAGTGCCATTTGCTTATAATGTGCATTGGAACAGACTGAACCACGCCAAGACTATTGCAATGTTCTTTATGTATTCTGTGCCAAATCATGCCATGGGACTTGTGGAGGTGTTTCTAGAAAATATAATCACGTACAAAATGCTCAAGCTACAGAAGAGTTCTGTGACACAAACATTTACAGATGCTTTCAATCCAAGAGTCAAGAGTGTTTTATTTCCACATGTCCCAGACACAACAATGACATTCTTACTTGCAGCAGCACAACAGAATATGTCAACATATTCACCCATATTATATAAAGAATGAACTGGAGACTGATGAAGGGTCTCAACCCAAAACATCACCTATTCCTTCTCTCCAGAGATGCTGCCTGACCCGCTGAGTTACTCCAGCACTTTGTGTCTATCCCTAGAAACCTTTCCTTGGTGAGGGGGGGGGGTGGCTGAGGGCTGGGAAGGGAGGAGGGTGGGGAAGCGGAGAGGGGAGGAGGGGTGGGGGGCAAGAGAGGTGAGAAAGGAGGGGAGGGAGAAGAAGAGAGGTTTAGGGGAGGGGGACAAGATGAGTACATCGATAAATGGACAATAGGTGCAGGAGGAGGCATTTCGGCCCTTCGAGCCAGGACCGCCATTCAATGTGATCATGGCTGATCATCCACAATCAGTTCCCCGTTCCTGCCTTCTCCACATATCCCTTGATTCCACCAGCACTAAGAGCTCTATCTAACTCTCGTTTGAACGCATCCAGTGAATCGGCCTCCACTGCCATCTGAGGCAGAGAATTCCACAAATCGGTCACGGTGGTGCAGCGGTAGAGTTGCTGCCTTACAGCGAATGCAGCGCCGGAGCCCCGGGTTCGGTCCCAACTACGGGCGCTCTTTGTACGGAGAGTGCACGTTCTCCCTGTGACCTGCGTGGGTTTTCTGTTTCCTCCCACACTCCAAAGACGTGCAGGTTTGTAGATTAATTGGTTTGGTGAATGTACAAATTGGCCCTCGTGGGTGTAGAATGGTGTTAGTGCGCGGGGATCGCTGGTCGGCGCGGATCCGGTGGGCCGAAGGGTCTGTTTCCGTGCTCTATCTCTAAACTAAACGATACTGCCTGTCCCACTGAGTTACTCCAGCATTGTGTGTGTGTGTGTATCTGCGGTTTAAACCAGCATCTGCGGTTCCTTCCTGCATAATATGAATGTGTTGAACGCTGGGCGCTGGTGTGTACACGTGAATACTTCTATGAATAACGTTTTATTTTACAACGTGTTCTCTGCTCTCTGGGCTGGCTTTGGCAACGTGCACTGAGACACACTTCTCTTCATCCACCTTTTATTAAGAAAATACAAAAACACAGAAACAGCGGCCGCCTCTGTCGGTGGTGGAGCTTCGCCGGTCCCAGGATCACGCGTGGTCGGGAGGGTGGGACGGTTCCCGCTGCCCAGCCCAACTTGGGGAAAGGGTGCTGGGGACTGGACCCAGTGGACACCCTCCCACCCCCAACAATGCACCCCGTGACCTGGGTGGGGATAGGGGAGGATCCAGGCAGCATCTCTGGGGAACATGGACAGGGCACAGAGTGCCGGAGTAACTCAGCGGGAGAGGCAGGTCTGAAGAAGGGTCTCGACCCGAAACGTCACCCATTCCTTCTCTACAGAGATGCTGCCCGTCCCGCTGAGTTACTCCAGCTTTTTGTGTCTATCTTTGTGTAATATGGGTGGGAGATGGAGACAAAGTCCCGGAGTAACTCAGCAGGTCAGGCAGCATTTCTGGGGAACATGGAGAGGACACAGAGTGCCGGAGTAACTCAGCGGGTCAGGCAGCATCTCTGGGGAACATGGAGAGGGCACAGAGTGCCAGAGTAACTCAGCGGTTCAGGCAGCCTTAACGCCTGTCAAGGGTTATGGGGAGAAGGCAGGAAAATGGGATTAGGAAGCAGAGATCAGCCATGATTGAATGGTGGAGTGGACTCGATGGGCCGAATGGCCAATTCTCCTCCTATAACTTGCGAGCATCTCTGAAGAGAAAGGAACAGCTGACGGTTTGGATCGAGACCCTTCTTCAGACTGAATGTGCGGGAGGGGGAGACAAAGCTGGGAGGGTTACTCCAGTCTGGGTTTTGGGGGGGGGGGCAGGAATGGGGGAGAGGGGAGGGGGCGTGGATGTGGGGAGATTCCCGGGGTGGTCAGTTGTGTTTCTGCCGTTTCCAGAAGCGTTTGACGTCGGGGTGGCCGGTGGGGGTGACCACCATCAGCCACATGGGGGGGATTTTCCCACACCAGCACTCCCAGGTCCCGCGCATAGTCACGCAGCAACTCAAAGTCCACCTGTGACAGGAACTGGTTGTACAGCACACCTGTGGGGAGAGAGAGGGGGAGGGGGAGATAGATGTGGATGGGGGGAAGTAAGGAGGGTACAATGAGAAGGGAGAGATCACCCTAAACTCGACCGTGAGATCTCGAGGCTGCTTTCTGCCCGTCCCTTCTGTCCCCATCCCCATCTCCTCCCCACTTCCTCTCACCATCCGTCTCCCCTCACCACCCACCCCCGTCTCACCTCCCCCTCCCCTCTCCCCTCCGCCCATTTCCCCATCCCCTCCCCTCTGCCCGTCCACCCCTCTCTGCCCATCCCCCCCTCCACTTCTCCCTCCCCATCCCCCTCTCTCCATCCCACTCCCCGCCCCCCTCCCTCCTGCCCCACGCCCCCCCATCCCTGACCCCCCCCCCCCCCAGTCCCCTCACTCTCCCCCCCCCCACCTCTCCCCGGTGCAGTGAGCCACCACACTGTGAACTTGCCTTCGGTGAACTGTAACCGGTCACGTTCGAGTTCCCAGAGCCGCACCTGGTCGGTGATGGTGGGAGGCAGCACCGGGGTCTGTGGGAGGCAAACACAGACTGGGTCAACGGGGAAACCACAGAGATCTCCGCCCACACTGCACAAGATCCTGTCCCCTGCAGCACCGGCCTTGACCTGCAGGTGGTGTTGTGGCTCCACGGACAGAGCCTGTGAGAGCCCACTGGCCCCTACAGCACCGGCCGTGGCCTGCAGGTGGTGGTGTCGCTCCACGGACTGAGCCTGAGAGAATACACTGAGGGTCATATTGGATCTTCTCAGTCCAACATAGAAGCTTCCCCTCACCCTCCACCGAGGAAACCAAGCCACCAGGAACTGCAGGCGCTGAAATCTGGAGCAAAAATCACAAAGTGCTGGAGTAACTCAGCGGGTCAATTAACAGGTGACGCTTCACATAGTGCTGCAGTAACTCAGCGGGTCAGGCAGCATCTCTGGAGAGAAAGGACTACGCAGTTGCAGCATGGGACCCATACACAAATAAAAACATGTCTTCCATCGAACGTGTCCAAGACAGGCAGCTCGATTTGTTACTAACCCCTATGAGAGAGAAGCGAGTGTCACCAACCTTCTGAATTCTCTGGGGTGGAAGGAACCCTCTCCAAGACAGACGTGAAGCTCACCGTTTGACCTGTTTTTACAAAATGTTAAATGGTCAGCTCGACATAGACTACAAGACCTACACCAAACCCAAACCAATTAGGAGCAGACGAGGGCATTCGATCCAATTTGTGATCCCAGCTACAAAGACAGATGTGTACAGCAATTCGTTCTTCCCCCGCACAATTAAAGCATGGAATAATCTCCACCCTACTATAGTTACCCAACCAGATGCAACTAAATTTAAAGTAGCTCTTTCTTCGCAATAACCCTTTCTGGCTTAAGTCCTCCCTTCACCACCTCCAGTTTAAATTCCATTTTGAATATTTTGGAGGACCAAGAAACCAAGAATAGGTGACGTTTCAGGTCGAGATCCTTCTTCAGACTGTAAGAAGGAACTGCAGATGCTGGTTTGTGAGAAAATGAAGGGTCTCGAACTGAAACGTCACCTCTCCACGTTCTCCAGAGATACTGTCTAACCCGCTGAGTTACTCCAGCACCCTGTGAAACGTCACCTATCCATGTTCTCCACAGATGCTGCCTGACCCGCTGAGTTACTCCAGCACTCTGTGTTTCTCCAGAAACGGAGGAAACAGGGACAGGCCCTTCGGCCCATCTTGCCCTCGATGCCCCACTGTTGATTCCATGTGCTAGCAATAAGTAGAACTGCAGATGCTGGTTTACAAAAAATACACAGACACACACACAGACACACACACAGACACAGACACACACACACACACACACACACACACACACACACACACACACACACACACACACACACACACACACACACACACACACACACACACACACACACATACACACACACACACACACACACACACACACACACACACACACACACACACACACACACACACATGGATCACACACACAGACAGACATACACACACACACACACACACACGGAGACTCGCACACAGACATCACACAGACTCACACACTCACACTCACACACGCACGCACACAGAGACTCACACACGCACACACGCGCACACACACACACACACACACACACACACACACAGCATAATGTATTACTCAAGTTAGACAACCCGGTAGCTCTTGCGGTCTCTCCTGTTCGTTTTACTCGTCATGCCGGATTGTGTCTCAGTCACCGCCGCTGCTCCCACGTCGATGCCGGCCTCCAGCATCGCAATCTGTTCGTTCTCTCTGCCCCAGATTCACCATCCCCACGGGCATATCGGCCGATTCCGCAGTATCGATTTTTAGCAACGGGTGGTCACCCTGCGCCGCGCAAGCATTTAGACAGCTCGGAGGTAGACACACATGCTGGAGAAACTCAGCGGGTGGGGCAGCCTGAAGAATGGTCTCGACCCGAAACGTTACCTATTCATTCCCTTCATAGATGCTGCTCACCCGCTGAGTTTCTCCAGCATTTTTGTCTGCCTTCGATTTTTCCAGCATCTGCAGTTCTTTCTTAAATATTTAAACAGCTCGGCATCAGTTGAAAGCGGCGCTGCAGCGAACTGAACTGAACTGAACATGCATGAAATGTGTGCTAACATTCTCGACGTGCTGCATATTTTTAAACCATATTCTGCTATTTTGAAGTTCTACAAACATGTGATTTGTTTAATATAATAATTTATAATGCTTGGTTCATCGTTGTTGATGTCCAGAATTCACTGGGACACAACAGTCTGCAGATACGGCACATGCATGAGGTGGAATAGTGGAGAGACCCTCAATGCAGGAGCGAGAAGTGAACTTCTGGTAGAATTTAATTGATCAAGAAGCATTTGTGGAAGCTACGAGCCTATCCTATTTGAGGGTAAAGACCCACTAAACATGACGAATTGATACATTAATAGATTAACCCGCCTTTGTTGAATTCGGACAATTCGCACAACCAGTAAAATGCACAATAACCTAATAGATAAGATTTGTTTATTCGAATTTGGTGCCAAGTGCTTTCAGTGTTTAAATGCAGTAAACCCCAAACTGTATGGGCTTTAGAGGTTGGTTTTAAAATCTGGTAGAGTGAAACGCTTTTGTTGCGTCCACTCCAGTCAGCGTAAAGACAATGCATGATTACAATCGATCCATTACAGTGTATCATAATCATAATCATATGCAAGGCCGCCAGCTCCATGATGTTAGGCCGCAGAGCGACCGGAGATATGACCCGGGAAACAATCGCATCTCCGACAAGGTAAAAGATTGAAAATAAGTTTTCACCGACCCCTCCCCCACCCCCCACATAAAAGACACCAGAGAAGATTAACCTACAATTTTGAAACACCCGGAAAATAACAAAAAAAAATACGAAAGACAGACAGGCTTTTGTGTGATGCAGATCCACCAATGAGGTAGATAGTAGTTCAGCTCTCTGGTTGTGGGAGGATGAGTCAGTTGCCTGAGAACAGCTGGGAAGAATCTGTCCGTGAATCTGGAGGTGTGCATCTTACTAGTGTCTTGTACAGTTGTATCAAATCCTGTACTTCATACCCTCACGGACCCAGCAAATGTGCCAAACGCTTTCGTCACCACCCTGCCCATCCCTGATGCAATTGTCATGGAGCTGTGTGTCTGCATTCCAATGTCACTCTAGTCTGCTCAAAATAACACAGGGCGTAACGTTTTAATGTGTATAATGTGCCCTGTCCTGTTTTACCAACTTGCATCATATTTGTCCGAGTTAGATAAATCAGCCTTTAATCCGCACATTGGCCCAGTTCATAAAAATCTTGTTCTTTCCCAGATAAATGGATTCACTCTCCAAAATATTACCATAGAAACGTAGACACATAGAAACCAGGTGCAGGAGCAGGCCATTCTGCCCATATTAACCGCGGATAATCCGAATTCAGTACCCTGTTCCTGCTTTCTCCCCATATCCCTTGATTCCGTTAACCATGAGAGCTATATCTAACTCTCTCTTGAATACACCCCGTGAATTGGCCTATACTGCCTCTGTGGCAGATAATTCCACAGATTCACAACCCTCCGGGTGAAAAAGTTATTCGTTATCTCAGTCCTATATGACCTACCCATTATTCTTAAACTATGGCCCCTGGTTCTGGATTCCCCCAACACTGGGAACATTTTTCCTGCATCCAGCCTGTCCAATCGGCTAAGAATTTTATATGTCTCAATAAGATCCCATCTCATCCTTCTAAAATGTCAGTGAATATCAGCGCAGTCGTTCCATTCTCGATCTCCCGTACACTAACATTATCCTACATACTAGGGACATTTTTTTTAAACTAGCCTCGTCGCAAACTGACTAACCATTGGAACGGGTTGTTTAAGAAGGAACTGCAGATGCTGGAAAAATCGATTAAAATGCTGGAGAAACTCAGCGGCAGAGACACCATCTACCTTCCTTCCATAGATGCTACCCCACCCGCTGAGTTCCTCCAGCATTTTTATCAACCATTGGAACGGGGTACTGATTGTGGATGATCAGCCATGATCACATTGAACGGTGTCGTGGTTTTAAGACTCAACGTTTGGATAAGATGACACAGACACGAAGAATTCTTCAAGAAGACGAAAAGCCTTTTTATTTGCACACAAATTTAGCTTGGAACATTCAGAGGCCCTGCGGCCTGGTCATTCACCAATTGTTCTCTGAATCATAAATTCAGACAGCGTTTTATTACAGTCATCTTCGGCTACTTGGGATGCATGCTTCTGTAATCTCTTACTGTCCTTGCCCTTTAACTTTCATCTCTGAGCCCACCATGGTGTTCTTAGCTAAAGGAAAATAATAAATAAGAAGCAACTTGTTTGTGTGCCTTGATATCTGATCACATAAAAATAACAGACATCTGCGAGCTTTAATAAATGTTTTAAGCATATTGGTTATATGTCTACACACAAAGATACAAATGGTGCTGAAATTAAAAGTAAGAAGTAACCTTTTTAATCTTATATATTACTTCTATATAGTTTTCTATAATGGTGGTGTTGGGAAAAAGGGCCGAATGACCTAATCCTGCACCTATTTTCTATGTATCTATGTAACCATGGCACCTGCATACACATCCAAATCGTTTGCATTAACTAATGGTCGACAGTTGAGCCAGCACCCAGCCCTGCGGCAAACCATCTGCTTCTGGCTCCATTCTGAGGAGCAACCCTCTACCATCGCCCTCGGAATCCGACCTTCAGGCGAATTTTGTATCCCATTGGCTTGTTTAAAGGGTGAATACGCGCACCTCCAGATTCAGGAACTGTTTCTTCCCAGCTGTCATCGGGCAACTGAATCATCCTACCAAACCAGAGAGCGGTGCTGAACCTCCACCTATCTCAATGGTGAGCCTCGGCCTCTCCTTGTTCAAACTTTAACCTTGCACTAAATGTTCCTCCCTTATCACATATCTATAGACTGTAATTGCTTGATTGTAATCATGCATTGTCTTGCCGCTGACTGGATTGTACGCAAAAAATGCTTTTTACTGTACCTCGATACACATGACAATAATCAAAACTCACCTGAACAAAACGAAACTATTTCGTCCTATGTAGATTATTGTATAACATGTGAAGGGGACACAGATTAATAGTTGAAAGGTGGAGGAATTGATGTGTAAAGGGAACTCACACTGAACAAAAATAGGTGCGAGTTTACATCAGTCAATAGACACCAGACAATAGACAATAGGTGCAGGAGTAGGCCATTCGGCCCTTCAAGCCAGCACTGCCATTCAATGTGTTCATGGCTGATCATCCACAATAAGTACACCGTTCCTGCCTTATCGCCATATTCCTTGACTCCGCTATCTTTAAGAGCTCCATCCAACTCTCTCTTGAATGCATTCAGAGAATTGGCCTCCACTGCCTTCTGAGGCAGATAATTCCACAGATTCACAATTCTCTCTGTGTGAAAAGATTTTACCTCGTCTCATTCTAAATGGCTCAGCCCTTATTCTTAAACTGTGGCACCTGGTTCTTGACTCCCCCAACATCGTGGACGTATTTCCTGCCACTCGTTCACCGCTTTAACGCTTCATCTCACTCACTGCCAATTTCCAACCAGCTCCCACTTTCCTCTGTTCGAACCCCGACTCTTCCCTCCGCTTTCTCGCCGTGTCTGTCGCCGTTTCAGGGAAAACATGAGTGGCCAAAATCATATTAACATAGAAAATAGGTGCAGGAGTTGGACATTCGGCCCTTCGAGCCTGCACCGCAATTCGATATGATCATGGCTGATCATCCAACTCAGTATCCCATCCCTGCCTTCTCTCCATACCCCCTGATCCCTTTAGCCACAAGGGCAACATCTAACTCCCTCTTAAAAATAGCCAATGAACTGTGGCCTCAACTACCTTCTGTGGCAGAGAATTCCACAGATTCACCACTCTCTGTGTAAAAATGATTTTCTCATCTCGGTCCTAAAAGACTTCCCCCTTATCCTTAAACTGTGACCCCTTGTTCTGGACTTCCCCAACATTGGGATCAGTCTTCCTGCATCTAGCCTGTCCAACCCCTTAAGAATTGTGTAAGTTTCTATAAGATCCCCCCTCAATCTTCTAAATTCTAGCGAGTACAAGCCGAGTCTATCCAGTCTTTCTTCATATGAAAGTCCTGACATCCCAGGAATCAGTCTGGTGAACCTTCTCTGTACTCCCTCTATGGCAAGAATGTCTTTCCTCAGTTTAGGAGACCAAAACTGTACGCATCCTTTATAAGCGTGCAGATGCCATCGGCTACTTCGTCTATCCAGTACCCCTGTTTGCTCATCGGAAATGTAATATTCCCTCCAAGATCCAGTGCATACAGCTACACCCTGCTTACATTTACTCAGTGTCCTCGCATACATGTTTTCCTCTCTGAATATCTGCCTCTGTTTCTTCCCTTATTTCACCCAATAGAAGAGAGATCGAGCAACTGTCCATGTGGTGCCAGCACAATAACCATGCCCTCAACACCAGCAAAACCAAGGAACAGATTGTGGACTTTGGAAGGAGTAGGATGGGGAGGAAGCACCGGGGTCTGTGGGAGACAATTGGCGTAGGGCATCCGCCTTGGCCTACGCAATCTCACGGTGACAAACGTTTATACTGTAGTGCGTGTGATGCTGGGGGCGGGGCCCTTGTCACGAGCGGAGGGTGGGACAATGGGAGCGCCGTGAGGGGGGGGGGGGTGAAGGGAAAGGGGACGGAGGGGATGGGGAAGGGAAGGGGGGATGGCTGAGGGGTGGGAAGGGTGGAGGGTGGGGAATCGAAGAGGGGAGGAGGGGTGGGGGAAGAGAGGTGAGAAAGGAGGGGAGGGAGAAGAGGAGAGGTTTAGGGGAGGGGGACAAGATGGAATACATCGATAAATAGACAATAGGTGCAGGAAGAGGCCATTCGGCCCTTCGAGCTAGGACCGCCATTCAATGTGATCATGGCTGATCATTCACAATCAGTTCCCCGTTCCTGCCTTCTCCCCATATCCCTTGATTTCAGCAGCACTAAGGGCTCCATCTAACTCTCTTTTAAACGCATCCAGTGAATCGGCGTCCACTGCCATCTGAGGCAGAGAATACCACAACTCCGTCACGGTGGCGCAGCGGTAGAGTTGCTGCCTTACAGCGAATGCAGCGCCGGAGACCCGGGTTCGACTACGGACGCTGTCCATACGGAGTTTGCACGTTCTCCTCCTGACCTGCGAGGGGTTTCTCCGGGATCTTTTGTTTCCTCCCACACTCCAACGACGTACAGGTTTGTTGGATAATTGGCTTGGTGAATGTACAAATTGTCCCCAGTGGGAGAGGGGCGGGAGAAGCAGGGACAGGAGCCGGAAGAGGCGGGGAGAGGGGAGGGAGAAGCGGGGAGAGGGGCGGGAGAAGAGGGGAGAGTGAAGGGGAGCGGCGGAGAAAAGCGGGGAGAGTGACGGGGAGCGGCGGGGAGAGGGACGGGGAGAGATAGGGAGAAGCGGGGAGAGGGACGAGGAGAGTGAGGGAGAAGCGGTGGCGAGGGAGGCGGGGAGATGGGCGGGAGAAGGGCGGGGAGAGGGAGGGAGAAGCAGTGGCGAGGGAGGCGGGGAGAGTGGAGGGAGAAGCGGCGAGAGGGGAGGGAGAAGGGCGGGAGAAGCGGTGAGAATGACGGGGAGAGGCAGGGAGAGGGGCGGGAGAAGCGGTGAGAGTGACGGGGAGAGTGAGGGAGAAGCAGTGGCGAGGGAGGCCGGGAGAGGGGCGGTAGAAGGGCGGGGAGAGGGAGGGAGAAGCACTGGTGAGGGAGGCGGGGAGAGGGGCGGGGGCGGATGAATCATGGGTGGAGGCGATGTGTCAGTGGGGGAAGGGGAGAGGGAGAGATAGGAGGTTTGAAATAGAGGAGATGACACAAAGCTGGGTGGCAGTGGGAACTGTGAGGAGGATGCTACGAGGATGAAGGGTGACTAGGACAGGTTGGGTGAGTGGGAAGATGCAGTTTAATGTTTATCTGACCCCTCCCTCATGTGAGATTAGTTGGGAGCGGCCAGGACACTGAACACTCAACACTTGCAGCCAAATAACATTCATTCCACGAGACGGCAGCGCGCGCAGTGGAAAACTACCCAATACATTCACCTCTTGATCCCATGCACTTCAGCCTCCGGCGCTCCAATCAATTACTGCAGGGCGTCAGCAGTTTCAGCGAATGGGAATGCGTTTTGAACCAGGAAGTGGATGGTTAAAATCAAATGTTAAAATGGATTCGAAAGACCAGGTCGAGAGTTTAACCGAGGAGGCAGTTTGTCCCATCTGCATGGGTTTCTTCACCGATCCGGTGTCACTGGAGTGTGGGCACAACTTCTGCCGCTCCTGTTTCACACAGAGTTGGGACAGGGAGGGGAGAAACTTCTGCCCGGAATGTAGAGAGGAGTTTACAGACCGTATCCTCGGGGTGAATCGGGCCTTGGTGAGACTGTCAGAGAAAGTTCGAACACTGAGCCTGAATCGGACAGAGAAGGAAAGTAAACTTCAGTGCGAGGAACATCAGGAAGAACTGAAGCTGTTTTGTGAAACAGACAAGAAGCTGATCTGTGTGATTTGTGCAGCTGGGCTGGAACACAAGCCTCACAGCTTCATGCCGGTTAAAGAAGCTGTTGAAACCTACAAGGTAAAAACAAACCGATTTTGATCGCATCATTGTTTAATTCCATCTTTATAGTCTAACACTTTTATTCTCTGATTTTCAATTACAATCCCAGGATCAGACGAAATCTTCCATCCAGTCTCTTACAAAAAAGAAATCAGGGATCCAGCGAATGGAGCAGCATCAGAAACAGAAGATTTCTGGAGTTCTGGTGAGGCTTTTAAGTTTCGATTTCCTGATCTTGTCTAGATTTGATCCCTGTGCTGCACGTAATAATAGGCAGCGCAGTGACACAAGTAGTGCTGCTGTCTCCTAGTTCTGGTGAGCTGGTTCGATCCTGACCTCGGGTGCTGCCCGTGTGGTTCACACCCTCTCCCTGTTGTACATTTCTCCAACATGTTTGTCTACCCTAGACAAACTATTGAATTGCCAAAGCAAATAAAACAGGTACTGGCCAAATGTCACCGTTAAAGTCGTGAGGAAACACAACCAGTGACATTATATATTGTTCTTCACCTTTTATTTCACAGGAACAGTCACACAAACTTCAGTGCAAGATCACATCCCAGTTTGCTGAACTGCACCAGATTCTCGCTGAGAAAGAGCAGCGCACACTGGCAGATATACGGGAGGAAATTAAGAATATTCAAAATACAATGGAAACAAATCTTGGAAAGATTCAAGAGAATTTAAATTCCATTCAGGAGGAACTCTTAAAGTTGCAGCAACAGATGGATCAAAATGACAGTGTGGTGTTGCTGAAGGTGAGGGGTTACACTACAGTTTGGTGAAGTGAAAGTGCAGTCACAAAATGGTGGGTGACATTTCAGAAATAAATGCTGCATTTACCAGTAATTGAGAACTGGGTAAATGTTCCCTCTGTTCCAGCTGTTGTTGTTCAGAAACTAATTGGCCTCCTGCTGAATCTGTGGGATCTCAGGACTATCTGGCTGGAATGTAGGGAGGTGTTTGTATTATGTGGAGTTTAGAACAACGACGGGTGTTCCTATATCTGATCCCAAGGACCACAAATGGACAGAGGGCAGTGAATATCTTGGAGTCTCCAACAAAGAGGCTCAGAGGTTTTACATATCTTAAAGGTCAGATATATTTTAAACCAGAGGAGGATACATTTTTGAAAAATCGGGAAATTGTAATAGACGGGAATGAGGCAAAGAGGAGGAGTTCAGTCCTGGGCTAGATCAGCCATGGCCACATTGTGGGAATTGACATTGAAATCTAAAATGTGGCGCACACAGCAGATTGATCATCTATATCCGGTTCCCATCAGCAGTGGGTGGTCACCTTGAGGGAATTTGCTCTGTTTGTTTTGTCCACTTTGTTTCATCCTAGAATGACATCCCATCCTACATCATAGACTGGCCATTTGGCCCATCCTATCCAGTCAAGATTTCTGCCCCACTCATCATCCCTCCTACCTAATCTCCACACCCGGTAACTATATCCCAAATTCCATGAGCCCTAATGTGTTTACCCCAGTGTTAATCCTGGCTAAGTTGGACCAGCCAGGACTTGAAAATGGGGTTAAGTTTCAGGGTTTGCTGGGAGATTTGGTCAAAATGTAATTGCTCTCTGGGACAGGCTGAGATGCCAAGAAGTCTGGAACTTAGATACAATTTGCAAGTAAAGAATGGGAAGCCTTGCAAATCCTGTCAATCTAGTACTAAATGCATAGAATGGATTGGATGGCTGCAAACCAGACATTCACCTAGTAAATAGCTTGTAAATAATGTTGGAGAGTCTGACTCTGCTAAGTGTTGATTGGATGGGGTGTTGAGCCTTGTTTGAGAGTTCTGTTCATCAGGGTAAATGTTTCCAAGTTGACTTCATCTTGAAGTCGGTTGTGAATACAATGTATTGAATTGTTGTATCATTGGGTTAGGGAAATGCCTGTTATGTATGGGGTTAATCGATATTTGTAATTGCGTGATTAAGAGACAACCCCCGTGTGGTTCGGCCCCTCGAGTTTGCGGGACATATAAAAGTCCCTGGTAACGAGGCTCAGGGACCATCTTCTGGAAGAGCGTTCAGGACCACGTACCCTTCTGGAGTGCCTCTGTCTGTGTGAGGCCTAGAGGGCTTGAACATATAGACGCAGGGATCGAACCCACGGTGGGATATGTACAGTGTGTGATCTGTGACTCGCTTTTGGTAGAAAACAATTAATTGATTCAAGTGCTGGATTCAGTGTTTTTACTGAAACTAGACTGGGGGATGCTTAGAACCGAGCAATTGACACCGCCCGCATTTAAATTTATCTCTGCTGTTGGCTTCCGTCCCTCCAATGCAAGTGAGGTCCATGTTCTCATGACTGCATTCCTTTAGGTATTTATTGAAGACCATGTTGCCTTTCAACTTTGATTATTGGTCTCCCCTTCAATTTGAGATATTATTTCATCCCCACACATTTAAATCTACCGATAATATTAAATTTTACTTCGGAGTCACGTGAGGGACTACGTGAAGAAGGCCGTCCAGGCGCATGCGCGTCATATCGTCAGACGCATTGCGCTGCGAGCACGCTGGGGGGTGGGGGGGGCGGGTGGGGGGGTGGTGGGGGTGGGTGGTGGTGGGGGGGGGGGGGGGGGGTGGGGGGCTTCCTGCTCCAAGCGTTGAGTACAGAACACCTGAAAGTAAGTATTTTAACTTTCACTTTCAGGCTGCTTTTCTCCGGGGACTACGTGCAAAGACAGGCAAGTTCAAAAATGATGGAGAAAGGTGGGAAGAATACGGGAAAACGCACCGCAGTAAGCACTCGCGATGAAAGGGTGGCTGAAAGTAGCGGGCGTCCCAGTAAAAAATCGATAGAGAAACAGAGTACTTTAATACCGGGAGAAAAAAGTCCCGTTGAAACTCCCTTTGGGAGCAAAGCCAAAAAGAAAACAAATCGGCTGATAGACTCGGATGAGTCAGAACCAGAGAGAGACAGAATCTCTCAACAGGAATTATAAAGGATTTATAAAGGCAAACTCCAGAAGGAGAAATAACGCGGGCTCAAAGATCAAACGCATGGAACACCCAGAAGAGGTTCTGGGAAACGTTGGCCCAGATTTGAGCCAGCGACCGAAATGCTTGATGATGAAGATGAATATGTGGAGCGGCCTGACAGAGAGGCATCACCAGAAATGTCCGAACGACAATAGAGGCGTTGGTCTACAGGAGACCCAGAATATGGAGCAGCACCCAAAAGTGGCCTGCCAATATACAGCTCAAAGGAAGAGCTTGATGTACCCCAAAGAGGGACAAAAACGCGTTGGCCTATAATAATAGAGCCATCGCATGAAATACCTGATCATGAACCAGGTGAAACTCACTATGAGGAGGAATATCCAGAATACTCTGACAATGAACCAGTTGATGACCTGAACCCAATGCAAAAAAGAAAAATGCCAGGGCTGGCCCAAAAGTTCTATAGCACCAGACACAAGGGACAACCTCTTCCAGAGGAAATAGCAGAGAGTATAAATTACCTGCTTTCCCATCAATCAGAGGATACAACAATGGATGAAGTTATCAATAAATATGAAATCCCACTAAACTGTGTTCTGCTAGAAGTGCCAGCTGTTGACAAATAAGCGTGGAAGTATATGGGCATTGCAGTAAGAGCTCAAGAAATGAGATTACAGCGGGTATTAAGATTGATTGGGTCAAGTATTACGGCATTTGCCAAAGATCTGGAAGAAGGGAATGTGAATATGGCACAACAGGATGTAATGGGAATGATGTGTAATGCACATTTTGAAATAAACTGTATTCGTAAAACTGCGATAAGACCTACGATACATCCTAAATTTGCAGGGCTCTGTAAACCATCTAATATACAATTGCCAAATTTACTCTTTGGAGATGAGCTTGCCAAAAAACTAAAGGTTCTCAGCGAAGAATCAAAAACCCTCGGGAATCTGAAACCACCGATGTTTGGCACCACAGCTAGAAGGCAATATCAATACCAAAGGGGAACTGGTGAAGGAACAAGTCGCTCGTACTCACATACAAGATATGGACATACAACCCCAGGATGTGGAGGTCATGGTATTTCTACAAGGGGTAAGGTACAAAAAGTGACACCAGTAAACCCTGAGGTAGGTGGCTCTGGTTCATAAAGAAACATATCAGATGTAGCCTATTTACAAGTTGGGGGTAGGTTACAATTTATTTTAAAAGAATGGAAACTAATAACATCTGATGCATATATACTGTGCAGTATTATGGGGTTTAGAATTGAATGTTGCCAGAATGAAAATCCCCCTACACAACATACTCCAAAAAGAATATATTCCTTCTCCAAAGAGGAGATGAGAAGAATTCAAATAGAAATTGAGATTTTGAGTAAAAAAGGGGTCATAGAGAAAACAACTTATCAAAACCATCAATTTGTATCTAGTATTTTCTCTAGAACAAAAAAGGATGTGGTACTAGAATCATTTTGGACCTCACGTGTCTCAACTCCTTTGTACAGTATAAGCATTTCAAAATGGAGATTTTTACTAATGCTTTGCAATTAATTTCAACAGAATGCTACATGGCCAGCATAGATCTCCATGATGCATAGTATTCTGTTGCGGTGCATGTGCAACATCGCAGATATTTGAAATTTGTCTGGATGTCTCAGATTTGGCAGTTTCGAGCATTACCAAATGGGCTGACATCAGCCCCCAGATTGTTTACAAAACTGCTGAAGCCAATTTTAGCATTGCTAAGAGCTCAAGGCCATTTGATAATGGCTTATTTGGATGACATTTTAATTTTGGCAACAGCTTCAGTTTTAAAAGTAAAACTCACATTTCAAAGAATGGGATTTGTCATTCACTCTGAGAATTCCAGACAGATACCTAATAAGATAATTGATTACTTGGGGTTCACTATTAATTCACATCACATGCTAGTGAGCCTACCCAAGGAAAAGAAGCTGCTATTGATTGAAGGTTGTAAAGAACTGATTGCAGGCAAACAACCACCAATTGGGCAAGTGGCTAGTTTGCTGGGCAAGATAATTGCCTCTTTCCCAGTTGTCCAGCTGGGGCCACTCCACTATCAGCAAATGCAGAGAGCAAAAATTGCAGCATTAAAAAGACATGCTGGACATTTTGATAGACCAATGCAATTACCGAAAACAACAATTGAGGATATAGAATGGTGGATTAAAAATGTGGATTGTTCCTACAAGAAAATAATGATTGAATCACCAGCTACCATTTTACAAACAGATGCAAGTGCACTGGGATGGGGTGCTGTGGATGCCAACTCAAGCTGTGGAGGTAGATGGAATGCAGAGGAAGAACCTTTGCTCGAGACACATGGCATTAATTATCTTGAATGACTTGTTGTATTGCATGGCTTGAAAGCTCTTTGCCGGAATGAACACAATTTGCATGTACAAGTTCAGATTGACAATACTACGGCAGTAGCTTATATCAATCATATGGGTGGAATGAAGTCAGAAGCATGTGACAGATTGGCAAACAGGATTTGGCACTGGTGCATTGAGAAAGATATTTGGCTTTCTGCAGTTTACCTCCCGGGTAAATTCAACATAATTTCAGATACCAGATCAAGAAATTTCAATGACAATACAGAATGGATGTTAAATCGTGACGTTTTCTGAAAAATTGTTGAAAAATTTGGGAAACCTGAAATTGACTTGTTTGCATCCAGATTGAATCACCAGTTACCTCAATATGTTTCTTGGGAGCCAGATCCAGGTGCGACAGGGGTAGATGCGTTTAAGCTGAATTGGGGTGGAATGTTTGTGTATGCATTTCTTCCCTTTTGTCTGATCAGTAGGTGTCTACAGAAGATCAAACAAGATTATGCCTCAGGATTGTTGGTGGTTCCAGACTGGCCCACACAAACATGGTATCCATTGGTGATAAAAATGGTGGCTGAATCCATTATGCATGTATTTAGACAAGAAAACCTTCTTGTGCACCCTGCAACTGGCGAATTTCATCCTTTACATGATCGTGTTGATTTGTTGATTTTCAGATTCTAAAGAGACCATATGTTGGAAGAGGACTATCAGATCGCTCTATGGATGTAATTACAGGATCATGGAGGGATAGCACCCAGAAGCAGTACATTTCTTACATTAAGAAACGGGAACAGTTTTGTTCAACACAAAATATTTCTTACGAAACTGCAGACACTTCAGATGTTGTAGAATTTGTGTCAAAATTGCATTTTGATGATAACTTAAGCTATAGTGCGATCAATGCAGCAAGGAGTGCTTTGTCGGCATACTTATCGAAACCATCGGAACGTGAAGTTCTTGGATCACACCCTTTGATTTGTAGATACATGAAGGGCATCTTTAATGCTAAACCTCCCAGACCGAGATATACAGAAATCTGGAATGTGAGGGATGTACTATCAGTACTTAGGGACTGGGATCCCATCTCAAATTTGTCGCTAGACAAAATCACGATGAAAGTAGTCATGTTAATGGCTTTGGTCTCAGCTCAATGAGTAAAAACATTACACAAGTTAAGGATAGACAGAATGGGAATGAAATCAGAGGGAATTATATGTCTATGACCTGCTAAAACAGAACAGACCAGGAGTTTCGGGGTGTAAATTGTTTTTTTCAGCATATCCTTAAGATCAAAGACTTTGTGTAGTTACATATTTAAAATACTACATTGAAACGAACAAACATCAGAGAGGTGTAGAATCTGCATTATTCATCAGCCATAAAAAGCCACACAAAAAAGTGACAAAACAAACAATTTCAAGATGGCTGAAGGAAGTGCTATTGGATGCATCAATTGTCCCTAGCGGGAGAGAAGCGGGGAAAGGGGCGGGAGAAGCGGGAAGAGGGGAGGGAGAAGTGGGAAAGAGTGACGGGGAGAGGTGGCGAGGGAGGCGGGGAAAGTGACGGGGAGAGGTGGCGAGGGAGGCGGGGAGAGGGACGGAGAGAGGTGGCGAGGGAGGCGGGGAGAGGTGGCGAGGGGGGCGGGGCGAGGGGCAGGGGCGGATGAGTCAGGGGTGGAGGCGATGTGTCAGTGGGGAAAGGGGAGAGGGAGAGATAGGTGAAAAAAGGAAGGAGATGACACAAAGCTGGGTGGCAGTGCGAACTGTGAGGAGGATGCTACGAGGATGAAGGGTGACTAGGACAGGTTGGGTGAGTGGGCAGATGCAGTTAAATGTTTAACTGACCCCACCCTCATGTGAGATTAGTTGGGAGCGGCCAGTCCACTGAACACTCAACACTTGCAGCCAAATAACATTCATTCCACGAGACGGTAGCGCGCGCAGTGGAAAACTACCCAATCCAATCACCTCTTGATACCATGCACTTCAGCCTCCGGCGCTCAAATCAATTACTGCAGGGCTTCAGCAGTTTCAGCGAATGGGAATGCGCTTTGAACCAGGAAGTGGATGGTTAAAATCAAATGTTAAAATGGCTTTGAAAGACAGGTTCAAGAGTTTAAACGAGGAGGCAGTTTGTCCCATCTGCCTGGATTTCTTCACCGATCCGGTGGCACTGGAGTGTGGGCACAACTTCTGCCGCTCCTGTATTTGGGACAGGGAGGGGAGAAACTCCTGCCCGGAATGTAAAGAGGAGTTTACAGACCGCACCCTCAAGGTGAATCGGGCCTTGGCGAGACTGTCTGAGAAAGCTCGAACACTGAGCCTGAATCGGACAGAGAAGGAAAGTAAACTTCAGTGCGAGGAACATCAGGAAGAACTGAAGCTGTTTTGTGAAACAGACAAGAAGCTGATCTGTGTGATTTGTGCAGCTGGGCGGGAACACAAGTCTCACAGCTTCATGCCGGTTAAAGAAGCTGTTGAAACCTACAAGATAACAGCAAACCTATTTTGATCGCATAATTGTTTAATTCCATCTTTATAATCTAACACTTATTTTACACTGATTTTCAATCACAATCCCAGAATCAGGTGAAATCTTCCATCCAGTCTCTTACAAAAAAGAAACCAGGGATCCAGCGAATTGAGCAGCAACAGAAACAGAAGATTTCTGGAGTTCTGGTGAGGCTTTCCAGTTTCGATTTCCTGATCTTGTGTAGATTTGATCCCTGTGATGCGTGTAATAACAGGGCAGCGCAGTGACACAAGTAGTGCTGCTGTCTCCTAGTTCTGGTGAGCGGGTTCGATCCTGACCACGGGTGCTGCCCGTGTGGTTCACGCCTTCTCCTTGTTGTACCTACCTCCAGCATTTTTGTCTACCTTAGACAAACTATTGAATTGCCAAAGCAAATAAAACAGGTTCAGGCCAAATGTTACCGTTACAGTCGTGAGCAAACACAACGAGTGGCATTATCTATTGATCCTCACCTTTTATTTCACAGGAACAGTCACACAACCTTCAGTCCAAGATCACATCCCAGTATGCTGAACTGCACCAGATTCTCACTGAGAAAGAGCAGCGCACACTGGCAGATATCCGGGAGGAAGAGAAGAAGATTCTGAATAAAATGGAGAAAAATCTTGAAAAGATTCAAGAGAATTTAAAATCCATTCAGGAGGAACTCTTAAAGTTGCAGCAACAGATGGATCAAAAAGACAGTGTTGTGTTTCTGAAGGTGAGGGGTTACACTACAGTTTGGTGAAGTAAAAGTGCAGTCACAAAATGGTGGGTGACATTTCAGAAATAAATGCTGCATTTACCAGTAATTCGGAACTGAGTAAATGTTCCCTCTGTTCCAGCTGTTGTTGTTCAGAAACTAATTGGCCTCCCGCTGAATCTATGGGATCTCAGGAATGTCTGGCCGGAATGTAGAGAGGTGCTTATATTATGCGGAGTTTAGAACAACGACGGGTGATCCTATATCTGATCCCAAGGACCACGAATGGACAGAGGGCAGTGAATATCTGGGAGTCTCCAACCTAGAGACTCTGAGAGGTTTTACATGTTAGACATATTTTAAACCAGAGGAGGATACATTAAAAAACAATCGGGTAATTGTAATCGACGGAAAGGGGCAAAGAGGAGGAGTTCAGTCCTGGGCTAGATCAGCCATGGCCACATTGTGGGGATTAATATTGAAATCTAGAATGC
Source organism: Amblyraja radiata (assembly GCF_010909765.2). Lineage (NCBI taxonomy): Eukaryota > Metazoa > Chordata > Chondrichthyes > Rajiformes > Rajidae > Amblyraja > Amblyraja radiata. The sequence goes on from NW_022630100.1 coordinate 1,359,421, forward strand.
GGCGTACACATCAGATTGATCATCTATATCCGGTTCCCATCAGCAGTGGGTGGTCACCTTGAAGGAATTTGTTCTGTTTGTTTTGTCCACCTTGTTTCACCATAGAATGACATCCCATTCTACATCATAGACAGACCATTTGGCCCATCCTATCCAGTCATCATCCCTCCTATCCATTCTCCACACCCGGTAACTATATCCCAAATTCCATGAGCCCTAATGTGTTTGCCCCACTGATAATCCTGACTAAATTGGACCAGCCAGGACTTCAAAGTGGGGTTAAGTTTCAGGGTTTGCTGGGAGATTTGATCAAATTGGAATTGCTCTCTGGGTCAGGCTGCGAGAGATGCCAGGAAGTCTGGAACTTAGATACAATTTGCAAGCAAAGAATGGGAAGCCTTGCAAATCCTGTCAATCTGGTACTAAATGCATAGCATGGATTGGTTGGCTTCAAACCAGACATATACCTTGTAAATAGCTTGTAAATAATGTTGCAGAGTCTGACTCTGCTAAGTGTTGATTGGATGGGGTGTGGAGCCTTGTCTGCGAGTTCTGTTCATCAGGGTAAATGTTTCCAAGTTGACTTCATCTTGAAGTCCGTTGTGAATACAATGTATTGGATTGTTGTATCATTGGGTTAAGGAAATGCCTGTTATGTATGGGGTTAATCGATATTTGTAATTGGGTGATTAAGAGACAACCCCCATGTTGTTCGTCCTTCGAGTTCGTGGGACAGATAAAAGACCCTGGTCACGAGGCTCAGGGCCGATCTTCTGGAAGATCGCTCAGGACCAGGTACCCTTCTGGAGTGCCTCTGTCTGTGCAAGGCCTAGAGGGCTTGATCAGATAGACGCAGGGATCGAACCCACGGTGGGATATAATAATAATAATAATGGATGGGATTTATATAGCGCCTTTCTAATGCTCAAGGCGCTTTACATCGCATTATTCATTCACTCCTCAGTCACACTCGGTGGTGGTGAGCTACTTCTGTAGCCACAGCTGCCCTGGGGCAGACTGACTGAAGCGTGGCTGCCATTCTGCGCCTACGGCCCCTCCGACCACCACCAATCACTCACACACATTCACACACATTCACACACAGGCAAAGGTGGGTGAAGTGTCTTGCCCAAGGACACAACGACAGTATGCTCTCCAAGCGGGATTCGAACCGGCCACCTTCCGGTCGCCAGCCGAACATTTAGCCCATTGCGCCATCTGTCGTCCCGTGTGTACAGTGTGTGATCTGTGACGTGCTTTTGGTAGAATACAATTAATTGATTCAAGTGCTTGATTCCGTGATTTTACTGAAACTAGACTGGGGGAAGGTTAGAACCGAGCAATTATCACCGCTTGCATTTAAATTTATCTCTGCTGTTGGCTTCAGTCCCTCCAATGCAAGTGAGGTCCATGTTCTCATGACTGCATTCCTTTAGGTATTTATTGAAGATCACGTTACATTTCAGCTTTGATTATTGGTCTCCCCTTCAATTTGAGATATTATTTCATCCCCACACATTTAAATCCACCGATAATATTACTTTCCCTCTCATCATTCCTGTAATCTTTTACAGATGAAATCCCATGACCTGCCCAGTCTTTTCATTAAGTTCCATCCTCTCAGTTATGGCATCATTCTCATGAACATTCCTTGTGCTTTCCCCCATCGTTCTACATCTCGGCGGCAATATCCGCTTTATGTCTGCATGACAGTGGTGATAAGAGTTGGGAAATGGGAATTATCAGAGGGTTGTAGAAATTTGGTGAAATTCCATCTGTCAGGATGAGGATGGTCCATCTCAATCAATTGAGATTTCTTTTATTTCTTTCAGGAGGAAGCTGGTCGCAAGCGAAGGTAGGACATTGGCTTGACGGAAACAGTGTTAGTGTTTTGTGGAACACCTTAAAACATTTCTAATGCTCAGTTTATAACCAGCTGTTCAATATTTGCAGGGTTCGTGATGAAGCTAAACCACTGTCGGTGGTAGATGATGCCTTGCCGATTGAAAAGTGTCATTGCCCTGTTTCGTTCAACACGGCATTCAAAGAAACATCTGATTATTTCAAGCAAGGTAAAGCTTGTACCTTTTCCATTATTCTTGTTTCTAATATCTTTAAGCAATACCTAGATGCAAACATAATAATAGTATTGAGGGCTGAAGGGAAATTGGAGATACCACTAAACCCCTCAGCTAGGAAGCATCACAGAGTCAGACGTTCATACTCCTGCTTTGGGCGAAATACTGTGGCTATTCACTCTATCTGTGCACCTTATATAGATCTTATACACATCTATCAAAACACCCCGATGGGCTCCAAAGACAAATGTCCCTGCCTGTCCAACATCTCCTTTTAACCCAGCCTTTCAGACCTGATGAAATTATCGTAAATATTTCTGCAACCTCTCTAATTTGCTAACTACCTTATTGTGCCAAACGCTGTATTTAATATGTTTAAGAAGGAACTGCAGATGCTGGAAAATCGAAGGTACACAAAAAAGCTGGATAAACTCAGCGGGTGCAGCAGCAACTATGGAGCGAAGGAAATAGGCTACGTTTCGGGCCGAAACCCTTCTTCACACTGATCGGGGGTGGGGGGCGGGGACAAGAAATGAAAAAGGAGGAGGAGCCCGAAGGCTGGGGGATGGGAGGAGACATCAGGGGGACTGAGGAAGGGGAGGAGATAGCAACGACTAACAAAATTGGGAGAATTCGATGTTCATGCCCCCAGGATGCAGACTCCCCAAGCGGAATATAAGGTGCTGTTCCTCCAATTTCCGATGCTGCTCGCTGTGGCCATGGAGGAGACCCAGGGCAGAGAGGTCGGAGACGGAGTGGGAGGGGGATGTGAAGTGCTGAGCCACCGGGAGGTCAGCTTGGTTATTGCGGTCCGAGCAGAGGTGTTCGGCGAAACGACGCCCAACCTCCGCTTGGTCTCACCGATAGAGATCTGCTGACATCTAGAGCAGCGGACGCAATAGATGAGGTTGGAGGAGATGCAGGTAAACCTCTGTCGCACCTGGAACGACTGTTTGGGTTCTTGAACGGAGTCGAGGGGGGAGGTAAAGGGACAAGTGTTGCATCTCTTACGGTTGCAAGGGAAAGTGCCCGGGGAGGGTGTGGTACGAGAGGGAAGGGAATAATTGACAAGGGAGTTATGGAGGGAGCGGTCTTTGCGGAAGGCAGATATGGGGGGAGATGGGAAGATGTGGCGAGTGGTGGGGTCACGTTGGACGTGGCGAAATTGACGGAGGATTACTTGTTGTATGTGACGGCTGGTGGGATGAAAGGTGGGGATAAGGGGGACTCTGCCCTTGTTGCGAGTGGGTGGATGGGGAGAGAGAGCAGTGTTGCGGGGTATGGAAGAGACCCTGGTGCGAGCCTCATCTATGGTGGAGGAGGGGAACCCCCGTTCCCTGACTAATGAGGACATTTCAGATGTCCTGGTGTGGAACGCCTCATCCGTGGAGCAGACGCGGCGTAGACGGAGGAATTGGGAGTAGGGGATGGAGCCCTTACAGGAAGCAGATTGGGAAGACGTGTAGTCCAGATAGCCATGGGAGTCAGTGGGTTTATAGTGGATGTCGGTCAGAAGTCTATCAGCTGCAATGGAGATAGTGAGGTCAAGGAATGGTAGGGAAGTGTCGGGATTTAATATGTATTTAATATCCTAACCTATGAAAGCATGAGTGACAAACACATTCTTCACCACCCTGCCTGTCACTGTTGCATCTTCCATGGCACTGTGTACCTGCAGCCCGAGATCTCTCAATGCTATAACGTTCCCCGTTTACTGTGTATGTCCTGCCCTGGTTTGTCTCAGCAAAGTGCATCATCTCACCTTTACATGAATAAATCCCACCTGCCATTCCTGAGCCCATAGCCCAGTTCACAGGGATCCCATTTACTCTCAGATAACCTTCTTCACTCTCCACAATGTCACCAATTTTAGTTCCATCTGCAAACTGACTAACCGTGCAACCTACATACACACCCAATCGTGTATACAAATAAGGAACAACAGTGGACTCTGTCTCCAGTCTGAAAAACGACCCTCTACCAACATCCTCTGTCTACGACCTTCAGGTAAAAGTTGTATTCCATCGGCTAGTTCACCCCGGATTCCATGAGATCCAACCTTCCAGAGCGGCCTCTCATGCGGTGTGTGGAAGTTGCATCTCTCAGAGGGCAGTGAATATCTGGAATGTTGTGACCAAGATAGTGGTAAAAGGCTGAGTTATTGGATATGTGCAACTTGGCTTCAAATAAATATTTGATAGATCGAATATTTAAGATTATGGGGTACTCACACAGAAGAGTAATTGGTGGCAGCTTAGATCAGCCGTGATTACATTGAATGGAGGGGCAAGCCTGAGGAGCGGATCCTAATCCTGCTCCTGTTTTCTTGTGTTCCTATGCTCATGTGTACCGATAAATTGACAGACTTGACACAGAGGAAATGCAGGAAAGATTAACAATACTTGTTCCTGGGACAATGAGTTTGTTGTGCGGGGTGAGATTGAGTAGACTGGGCCTGTGTACTCGAGTGTTCGGGTGTATAGGAGGAGATCTCAGTGAAACACAACGTTCTTACAGGGCTCAATGGGCTGGATGCGGGGAGGATGTTTCCCCTGTCTGTGTGGTCTGGAGAACGGGCATCCTCTCAGAATGTGGGCTGCACCATGTAGGACAGAGATAAGGAGACATTACTGCACGCAGAGACTGGGCAACCTTTGGAATTCCCTGCACAGGTGGCTGTGGTGCTTCAGTCATTCAGTGCTCTTGGAGCTGAGGGCCATGGTTGTACATTACAGAATCAGGCCCTTCGGCCCATCACGTCCAGGTTCACCTATTTCCCAGCTTTACTAATCGATTTGCCGGCATTACATTGGTATTCTTCTGCACCTCACCTAGATAAGTGCCTCAAATATAATGGTTAGATCTCAACACCGCCTCCTCTGTAGCATGTTCCAGATATCACCCACTCTCAGTGTAAATAAATCTTACAACTCAGATCCACTTTAAAATTCCTTGCTCTCAAGGTAAACCTGCACTTGAATTGATATCCATGCTGCAGCACCGATCTCTGCTGCACTCCACCAGTCACAGGCCTCCAAGCAGAAAAATCATCCTTCTACCGCTACCTTCTACATCCTATCCACCAAGTCAATTTTGGGTCCATTTCACCAGCACGACTTGGATCCCACCTGCCTTCACTTTCTGGACCAGCCTTATATGTGGAACATTGTCAAGTCCCTCAGTGAAGTACATTTATTGGTTCACAATGAGATCAGTGTGTTCTTGTTTGTACACACCCATCAAATCCACCCGTGAATCCCCTCTCTTTCAGCGACCCGACAACCACAAGTTCCCACCTATTCTGTCCAACACCCGATCATTCAACCTCTGCTTCCTACCATGGACCAAGCCACCCCTCCCTCTCTCTCACCCACCACTCAAAGAAACAGGGGCAGGTCATCTGGCTCCGCATGTCTCCCCCCATTCACTATGATCATGGCGACTCCACCCCACACCTCTACCTCCCCTTTAACAACCTCAAACTACCACTCACCTCAATATCCTCTTGCTCCGATCTGCCTCCATATATGAATAGCCCGCTTCATTTCTCCATCCCCACTGCAATCTCGCAATCCTCCTCACTCTCCACACTCGTCCTCCCCGTCCCCTCTCCCCCACCTCACAAAATTCCCCTCTCCTTCCCTGGATAAAAACTCCGGGAAAGATGTCTGTTCTGCACCGGATGTGGTTGGGGTGAAACCCCGGGCAAGGTTTTAGTTGTCCGCCCGCCTGTGACTGAGGCCGAGCGGCTTCTGCCCCGGTCGCGGGGCCGCGCTGTCCGAGTCTCCCCACGACCCCCGGGGACTCTCTGATTCTCTGCTTCTCCCTCCAACCTCCGTCACCCTGGATGTGGAAACAGAGCATCCGTGGCTCGAAGTGTCTGAGGATCGGAAGAGGGTGAGATGGACCCGGACCGAGAGGAGTCTCCCTGACACCGGGAAGAGGTTTACATTACTGGGAATGTGTGCTGGGATCGGAAGGATTCACATCGGGGAGACATTACTGGGAGGTGGAGGTGGCGGAGAGTCGGTACTGGAGTCTGGGAGTCGCAGCATAGTCTGTGGAGAGGAAGAGAGGGGTCACACTGACCCCGGAGATTGGAGTCTGGAGCATCGGGTGGTTGCTGGGTGACAGGTTTAATGCATTCACCTCCCCTCCATCCCGTCTCCCCGCCCGTCCCATCCCCAGGAGGATGGGAGTTTATCTCAGTTACGAGTCCGGGACAGTTTCATTTCTCGACGCGGACACCAAGTCCCATCTCTACATCTTCACTGGGAATAAATTCACGGAGAAACTTTATCCTTTCTTCGGGCCTTGGGATAGAAACAACTGGCTGAGAATCTGCTCCGGTTCCGCTCCGAGTGTGTAAAAAAAATGTAAATGTGGGAGTTGAAATAATCCGCAACTGAAATCAGAGCTGTCTGTCTGTCGATCCGTTCATTTTAACGCGTTAACGGCGTCCGGCAACGTAACAGAAATTACTTTTGTGAAAATATAAACATTGAAACTATCTCCCTTCCCGCGGGTTCAGCAGCAGCCGCGGGCGGCGGGTCCTGAGCTGCGGGCTCCCCGGGTCCTAAAGACCCCCCGAGTCACAATGCAGCACAAGCGGTGTTGGTGCGGAATTCAACAGCGGCGTAAAGGCGAGTTTGGGGATAGGTGTTGATAGAAGGGCGGAATAACATCGGAAGTAGTCAAGATCTTACTTTTGATGTAGACATAAACTAAAATGTATTTACAAATAAGATCAGACATAATATTTATAGCGGATAGACGGATAGAGGTGTTTTAGAAATTGGTATACATGAGGGAGATTGAATTGAGTTACGCGAAGTGCGTGTAGGATGGTGTTAGTGTGCGGAGATTGTTGGTCGGCGTAGACTCTGTGTCGTCAAATTAAACAAATTGCGAGCAATTTCGCAAAGTGCACAGAGAGTAACTCAGCTGGTTTCCCCCAAGAATGATACCCAAAGCGTTGAGTTACTCCAACACTTTGTATCCACAAGTACATCCACTTCCTCCCGAATGCGGAAGTTCAAACTGGCTGCCACCTGGCGTCACCTCGTCCGTTACTCAATTCTCCAACACATTGCACAGCACCGGATCATGCAAACTATTCCGAGAATTATTTCACCCCATAATTTTGCTGGAGCTACTATAGAAAACATAGAAAAATATGTGCAGGAGTAGGCCATTCGGCCCTTCAAGCCTGCACCGCCATTCAATATGATCATGGCTGACCATCCAACTCAGTATCCCATCCCTGCCTTCTCTCCATACCCCCTGATCCCTTTAGCCACAAGGGCCACATCTAACTCCCTCTTACATATAGCCAATGAACTGGCCTCAACTACCTTCTGTGGCAGAGAAATCCACAGATTCACCACTCTCTGTGTAAAAAATGATTTTTTCATCTCGGTCCTAAAAGACCTCCCTCTTCTCTTTAAACTGTGACCCCTAGTTCTGGACTTCCCCAACATCGGGAATAATCTTCCTGCATCTAGTCTGTCCAACCGCTTAAGAATGTTGTAAGTTTCTATAAGATCCCCCCTCAATCTTCTAAATTCTAGCGTGTACAAGCCAAGTCTATTCAGTCTTTCTTCATATGAAAGTCCTGCCATCCCAGAAATCAGTCTGGTGAACCTTCTCTGTACTCCCTCTATGGCAAGAATGTCTTTCCTCAGATTAGGAGACCAAAACTGTACGCACTCATTTGTTTTTTTTGTATACAATGGAAGGCAGCCCTGAACTAACAGTGTTTCAAAATAATCTATTTAATTACGGGTTAATAACGGGAAAAAAACTTAAGCTTAAATTCTGGAAAAACGCCACTAAACCAACAAGAAATATGTGGATTTCAAATATGTTCGAAACATTACACCTGGAAGATATGAGACTCCTTCTTGCAGGCAAATCAGACCACTTCCAAAAGACGTGGTCTGCATTTATCGACTTACTACAAGTATAAGGTGCAACAGTACTCTGAAAAGAAATGGTTTCAGGACCTGATAAGGGTGGATGAAAAATACGAGTTGGTATATCCCTTTCTGCTCTGTCTTCTTAATAGAGCTTTTGTTTCATTTTCTCTTTTGTATTTTCTACGGCCTATTTCTTAACTTTTTTCTCTAACTCTTCGCGTAATGGGTCATTTTTCTTGATCACTTTTTCACACAATCACCACTCTTTCTCACTTTCTTTACTTTTTTCTCTTTTGAAAGCTTAAAAAATGAAGTGGTACAAGAAATGTAATAAGTTATATTTGGCTTGTATTAATGTTATGTACTTTACTTCTAAAAAATAAAAAATAAAAAATAAAAATAATAGTTTTACTGGAGCAAAAATAAAATATCTACTAGACTAAGTGGGACCCGTTGGTTCCCAGCATCACACGGGAGGGCTGGACACACAACACAAAATTCCACCTCTCCACCAATTCCAATATTGCTGACCAGTGGGGGGGGGGGGGGACACTTCCCGTTGCGCTAGTATGAGTGTTTTGGGGCGAAGGTACTGGTTTCCAGAGCGCTAGTATGGAATTTGTGGGCCGAATGGATTTTTGGGCTGGCAGCTCAGTCACTGAGGCCTGGCAGTACAGTCACTCGGACCTGGCAGGCTGGCGGCTAAGAAACTGCCAGAAATTGAGCCCAAAACAGGTGACAGACAGTAAGGGAGAGAAGGGGGAGAGGGTGGACTTAATGGATTATTGGGCTGGCAATTCACTAACTCACGGCTCGTGGGCTGGCAGTGCAGTCACTCACGCCTGGTACGCTGGCAGTTCACTCAGTCACCCCACCTACCTTCATCCCCCCCCCCCACTTTGCTCCTTGCCATTCCCCTCCCACCCACCCATTCAGTGCATCTCCTCACAACCTCCCCCCCCCCCCCATGCACTCTTAGTGGCTCTCCCACTGAGCAGCCATTCCTGCCTATTAGGTTCTATTGTGGTGAAAGTACACACAAGCATTAAAAGTGCAAAAAGGTTTTATTAAAGTTTAAAATGTGAATGACTCTTAAAATACAAGAACAATTTAAATGTTAAAGATGAGAATTATTAAAGTTCTTTCTTGTTGTGTTCTGCTGCTCACTGCCTCTTGATGACTATTTCCTGTTGATAAAAAAAAAGACTATTTTAATATAGAGAAAGTTAGTGGTCAAATTTTAAGAAGGAAAATCTGAGAATTTATCACAAAGTCATCATTCAACGAAGCACACTTTTAATGACAACATTCTTGGTCGATGTTCCATCCTTCAGGAAAACTTTGACATTTCCCTTCATCTTTCCTCGGCTAAGAGCCACATACAGTTGTCCATGCTGAAATACCGGTTTGTCGAGGTAGATCAACACCTTCTGCATTGTTTGTCCTTGTGCTTTATGGATCGTCATAGCAAAACTTGGTTGAATTGGGTCCGCTGAAGGGGAATGTCTTCACCTTCTGTCAAAATAAGTGCTATCCTAGGAATGAGAACAATGTCACCTTTGAAGGCTCCCATGTTGATTCTTGCAACGATCAGATTATTGTGTAGCTCTTCCACAATCATCCTCGTTCAGTTCCGTTCCAAGTTTCTCATTAATATGATTGGAGATCCTTTTTTCAACTCCAATTTGTGCGGTGGTAATCCAGAGAGCCCGAGTGAATCGAGGAATTCTGTTGGGAAGTGAGTATCATGAGTTCCCTCAGTGACAGCATTGAAAGAAAGGTACTCCTTAACGATTCCAGGGAAGCGTTTGATGCATGTAGAATTGATGCTTCTCATGGTTTCGTTGTGAGGAACCAAGATACAATTGTTGGAGAATAATTCAGCAGGATTGTCAAATGTGGGGTAGATGAAATCAATACAATCCACCAGTGTTTCTGCTGATAGAAGCATGTCTTGTGGGATTTCAATTTCATCGTCTTCATTCTTTAAAATCTTATCTTCTCCAACGTTCAACAAAAATTGAGAATAGTCGCCTTCTCCCTCTGTCAATCGCATATTTGTGTGCAATTGAAACTTGGTGAAAAGTCTCCACAAGTAGGATTTCTTGATACAGGGATTTGCAACATCAGCATCATTACCCCTTTTCACCACAGCAGAGATCTGTCCACCGCTTCAAAGCTTTCTCTCCTAATCATTGGACATTCTTCCCAAACAATGAGTTTCACTTGCCTCAAGAAATGTGCCGTCTTAGAGTTCTTCTCGATGTTGCACAATGTATCCTCAGCCACTTGGATGGGTATCTTGAATCTAGAATGTGTAGTTCTTCCACCAGGCAGAAATGTAGCTGCTCTCCCAGACAATGCTAAAGCAATAGCCACATCACCTTGACCTCTAACTTTGGAGAGGGTCAAATTGGTGATAAATGTTTTTCCTGTTCCTCCAGGTGCATTAATGAAAAACATTGAAGGGAGATTCCTTTTCAAGGAGTTGCACACCTGGTCATACACTACTCTCTGCTCATCATTCAGCAGAGGCTCATTCTGCTCATCAAACTGCTGTTGTTCATTTTTTATCATATTGCAATTCCTGCAGCAATTCTGGATTGTCACCATCAAGGTGCATCCTTCCATTTCTTGGTTGTGGCAAATTAAAGAATTCCATTGTCTTGTTGTAATTCACCAGCTTGTCTTGAATATAGAACAGAGCCTGATCGTGATGCTTCTCTTCAATCACGATATTAGGATCATTCATTGTTCTCCGGTCTTTTTCAAGGTAATCTTCAAACATTGAATCCTTGAAGTGATCCCATAATTGTCGAGCATCGTTGATCTCAGTATTCATCAACAAAACAACAAACAAATCTCTCATTGCACTGGGGAGTCTTGTGTTCTCAGCATCTTCCATTGTTTGTTGCCAATGGTCGTCAGTCTGCAACAAACCTCTTTGTCTGCAGACGTCTTTGAAGAAAGGGTACATTTGTCCATCATGCGTTTTCAATGAATCAAAGGATACTGGCCCTTTTATGTGATGCAGAAGCAGTCTCAAGTAGTAGAGATCACCAGATTTTGGAGACACGGTAAACACTCGTCCCAGAACGTTACATTCAAAAATACCTGGATGATCTTGCACTCTCTTGCCGGCCTTCCTTCTTTGCCATCTCTTGTTCTTCCATGTGTAAAATCGGGGAATATCAGCGTAGTTGAGTGTTCTTGGAAATGGCTCCAGAGAAGACAATGCCATGAATTCCGTTAAAGTCCTTCTCCCCATATGACAATTGGTCCCGTGTTCAACAGCATGGACTCTGAGAACAACTCGTTGTTGTCCTGGTAGATGTACCTGGAGTCTAAAGATGTCTTTCATAAGTCGTAGATCCAAGGATTAATACCACTGCTTCTGATGGACCAATGTATCTGCCAGTCAAGTACCGTGAAATTTCGTCATCCCTGTTCACTCTAAAAGATGCTTGATCACTTCCCTTCATGGTGTACTTGATGACGTATTTGACTGACTTCATAGAGCAGCATATCTCAACGTTGATGTGACATTTGAACATCTTCAATAGTTGAGCATTATAGGGCACCACCCAATCAGAAGTGATAGGTCGATGCTGGCGTCCTTCTTGATATCCCTGAAATCCTCCCATGTCTGGAGATCTTCTCCTGTATAGAGCGTATGAATTACGTCCACACCTTGTGCTGGCGATAAATGGCTTTGGGAATCTCTTACTGCATGTTCCTTTCTACCAACATGGAGAGGCGCCGTTGCAGAACGGTCCACGAATCATGTGCTTGAGTACCAATTCATGCAGCTCAGGAACCACTTGCGGGTCTGGTATTTCAGCTTGCACAAATGTGTCAAAATCATTTGGTCTTGGCTTAGTTGCTTCGTCAAGCCACAGCAGACAGTGCAAATGAGGCAGGCCTCCCTTCTGATATTCCACAGTGGAGAGAAAAGCTATACATTTGCCAAAGAGGCCATTTGGTCCAGTGACGTACTTGATGAATATCTTCCTTTTCAGATCAAATACTCTTGCAATCAAGTCTGGTCTATCACACGGCTCCTGACTGTCAAAGAGGGTCTGTCGGATCTCGCTCCAGTTCGGATTGCAAGTCATGGTAATGAAGAATGAAGCATTGCCATACTTCCGAACGTACATCATGGCGTCCTGGCAGCGTTCCATCATGTATCTTGGTCCACCGACAAATGTCGAAGAGAGGATGATGCGCTTTCCGATGTTTTCCAAATCATCATTGTCGTTTAATGCATCCATAAGGCCTTTGTAAGTTGTTGATCTCAACGCTGCTTGATTCAGACGAAAATAATTCAATCTCTCCGCCTCAATCTTGGCTGCCATATCGACGACATATTGTTGAAAGAGTCGTCCTCCTCTCAAAAGGTGATTGAATTCATTATCACGATTCGTGATCCTATAGGCATAATATCGCATTGCTGACAATTTCCTGTGGTTTCTCATTTGGAGTTGGTAATGCCATCCATCATCTCCATGTGGAAAGAAAAGGATGTATTGAAAACTATCGTACGACCTATGAGACTCTGAAATGGTTTGCAGGCCTCCTCCTCTTTCTTTCAACACAATGTGCCGTGATGTTGCTTGAGGGTCATTATCATTTTGTATTATGACAGCAAATTCGTTGGCAATTTGTGCGTTAAACCGTCTTTCATGTTCCAAAGCTGGCCGGTGATTTGGATCTATGATGATTGATGCCTCTGGTAAACCTCGAATTCTTTCCTTTGCCATTGTAAGTGTTTCAATGTAAGGGTTGTTTTGTCTTAACAAGCGTTCAAGCATTGCAACAACTCCCGTTTGAATACCAACCTTTTGCAGGATACCCATCCGCAATTCAAATGCTATCTTGGGGGTCCATGAAACAGATCTGCAAGAATCGACTTTGTTGGTATGGGTCGGGCATCAACGAACCAATGTAATGATGAACCTGGCATTAAATGATCACTGAAGGATTTCATCCGGGTTGCACCACTTCCTTGGCACCGAATGACGTCAATTGAAATAAACAGTTGTATTGTCTAATATGCCTTCTGAACGTCTTTGCTTGTGCAGTGTCAACAGTATACAATCTCATGAGTTCACACATGAGCAATGTTCACTTGACCATTCATGCAGCAAAGGTGTGTGGTTTCTGCAGGGAAACGGTTCGTTCGACAGTGAAAGCAAACCTTTGTCATTTGTCCAACATCAGAAGAAAGATTTCTCCTTACCAGTTGTGTATTTCGTGTTGTTGTATCTCTGGCCTGCTGTTAGATTTTTTAGATTTTTTATCTCCTGTCTCTTGAAGCCCTCTTCTTTGCGATCTTTCTCGTTCATGCTTGAGACGCAAACTTTCTCTGTGTAGTGTGTCCGAATCCCTGCTGCATTGTGGTCTTTCTTGTTGATCATACAAACATTGAGTTATTTTTGGTTGTATCTCTTCATCCCTTTTCTGTGCTCTTTCTTGTCGATCCTTGATACGCTCACTTCTTCGTGGCATCCCTTCATCACCCCGTGTGCTTTGCGTTCTTTCTCGTTGATCCTCAAAATGTTCAGTTCTCGTTGATCCTTTCTTCTTTGTATGCTTTCTCGGTCATCTGCGCGATGTTGAGATGTTTCTTCTTCGGTATCTCCTTCCCTTCTCAGTCTTGTTGCAGATCGATGTTCCACTGCCCGCTGCCTTGAACAACCTGCAGTCCTTTTTGTCCCTTTTCCTGACATCATGTCGAAAAAGCAGCCTAAGACAATTTCAGTTGTTAATGAACACTGAAGAATTTGTGCAAAATATGTTTTTGAGGTGGGGGCTGTCAGGGTGGGATAGGGGGTGGTAAACATCGTGCAGCCAAGGGAGGAGGGACAGCTTCAGGCGGGGGCTCTCGTGAGCTGATGAGAAGGGGGGTGGGGTGTCCTCGTGCAGGGGATGAGGGCGGCTTCAGTATGGGGTGCATCCTATAGCCAGGCGGAGGGCACCATTTTGAGGTGGGGGTGGGCAGAGAGCGATTTAGTCATGGCCTGTGGACTCACTCACTGCCTTGGGATTAACTCATGGCCTTTGGACTGACTGACTCTCAGGGCTTGAGGACTGACTGATGCCCGACTTCTGGAGTCACGTCCGACATGTAAACTGAAAACTGTAACATCTACATTGAGGAACAGCTTCCTCCTGACTGCCACCACGCTATTAAACATAACAAATAAGCTCTGAACTACGAAACACTATATCATTTCTCACACACACATATTCACACACATATTCACACATACACATACACATACTCACACACATACTCACACACATATATTCACACACACACACACACACACACACACACACACACACACACACACGCACACACACACACACACACATATTCACACACACACACACATATTCACACACACACACACACACACATTTGCAGCTTTTGCTGAAACACAATTGCACCTTTTGCTGAAACACAATGCAGCTTTTGCTGAAACACATTGCAGCTTTTGCTGAAACACATTGCAGCTTTTGCTGAAACACAATTGCAGCTGTTGCTGAAACACAATGCCGCTGTGGCTGCAACAAACAAACACTTACCAGTTCTGTAGAATTTTTCAACACCTCGTGCACTCTGTGTGCAGCGCCATCTTGCCTCCGACCGGAAATTACGTCATCGCCGCCGGCTTCCCGAGCACCGGAAATGACGTCATCACCGCCATCTTGCAACCGCCAAAATCACAAATTGAGCGCCAATTTTAAATTTAAACACAGTTGTGGTCCAAATAAAAAGCTTTATCCGCCTGAAAACGTTGCAACAAATCCATTTCAATTTTTATTAACATTTCAAAGACAATAAGACATCATGCTTTAGTCACCTGAAAACGGTTGTAACCATTTTAAAACCCAAGAGAAACAATTTTGCAAACGCTTTATAACAATAACAAATGCATTTCATGTTCAATACACATTTCAAAGACAATATAGACAGACGCATTTACAAATGCATTTCATGTTCAATACACATTTCAAAGACAATATAGATAGACGAATTTACAAATGCATTTCATGTTCAATACACATTTCAAACACAATATAGATAGACAAATTTACAAATGCATTTAATACACACAATTAATACACACAATTTAATTCACACAAACATCCATCGCAGTGGACCCACTGTGATGGAAGGCAAAGTCTTTCCTCTCCCCTGTTCTCCATGTCTCTCCAGATATCCAAGCCCCAGGCGGGCGATGCTGAGTTCCACGGCATTTTAGGCCGTGCCGGACGATTTACGGCCCCGCTCCCGGTCTAAAAGTCACAAAGTTGGAGCCCCCAGCGGGCGCTGGAATGTCCCACGGCCATGAAGACGCGCCGGGCGATGTACGTCCCCGCTCCAGGTCGTTCCAACCCCGCGACACGGGCTGGAGAAGTCGCGTTGCGGGAGCTCCGGGAAGCGGTCTCTCTTTCCCCCCGGACCCGCGAGCTCCCGATGTCCCTGTCCACCGGACCTGCGGCTGCGTTGCTGGAGCCTCCGAGCGCCAGGAGTCGAGTCGCAGCAGCGAGTCACCACCGCTCCCCACGCTCCGAGGCCGGCCAGTGGTGTGTAGTCCGCAGCTCCGCAGTCTCCCGAGCCCCCGGGTCGTTCAGGTTGGAGGCCGCTCCACGGTGCTAGGCCCCAACGACAACGGAGACCCGACACGGAAAAGGTCGGGTCTCCCGGACAGGGAAGAGATTTTAAACGGTTTACCCCTCCCCCCCCCGCCCCCCACATATACACATTTAAAACTAGTATTAAAAAAAACACCAACACTACATTTAACTAGACAAAAAATAAAAAAAGACAGACAGGCTGTAGGGGCCGCTGCAACGGGTGAGTCGCTCCGCCAACAATACACATTTCAAAGACAACATAGATAGACAAATTTGCAAACTCTTTCCAACAAAATGCCAAGAAACTTCAGACCATGGTGACTGGTGAACAACATACATATCAATTGGCTGAAAAAGCATATGGAAGGGACTCACCTTGGAGTAGAGCTGCAGCTCAGAGAGCCGTGACCCTTTCACTTCGTGGTCCGGAAGAAAGTGATTGAAGCAGGACACTTCCGGGTTTTATAGTCCCTCCCTCCCACTGCTGCCAGCGGGGGCAGCAGAGAGAATGGGAATGTTGTAAAAACATTAATATCTCTGTCATATTTTATCGACGGGAAAAATCCTCGGCACACATGCGGCGGAGGGGGGCTCTGAGCGAGGTGGCCGAAAATGACGGCCGTTGGTGGCGGCGTTCTCGGAAATCGCAGCAGAGATCGCCAAAACCGGTCAAGAACAGAGTTTTAGTAATATAGAGGATACTAGTTATAGCTTAAAGCATCTTTAGGGTGGCATTGTGGCGTAGTGCGAAAAGAGTGATCACGTACACCACCAGATGTAGGGACAGTTTCTTCCCAGCTGTTATCAGGCAACTGAATCATCCTACCACAACCAGAGATCAGTGCTGAACTACGATCTACCTCTTTGATGACCATTGATCGAACTTTGCTGGCTATACCTTGCACTAAACGTTATTCCATTATCATGTATCTGTACACTGTAACTGGATCAATTGTAATCATGTGTTGTCTTTCTGCTGACTGGTTAGCACGCAACAAAGGATTTCCATTGTACCTCGGTACACCTGCCTTACGGTGCCAGGGACCCGGGTTCAATCCTGACTACGGGTGCTTGTCTGTGCGAGGTTTGTACATTCCTACATGGGTTTTCTCCGACATCTTCGGTTTCCTCCAACACTCCAGAGACGTACTCCAGAGGTTAATTGGCTTGGTATAAATGTAAATTGTCCATAGTGTGTGTAGGATAGTGTTGATGTGCGGGGAACGCTGGTCGGTACAGGCTCAGTCGGCTGAATGGCCTGTTTCCGTGCTGTATCTCTAAACCAAATTAAACAAATTACAAAACCAGGGCCTGACATGGCACAACAAACGTGAATAAAAGCATTACACCAAAATTAATTAAATAGGCTACACAATTTTTACACAATTATGAAATTTCAAACATAGTACCAGGAATTTTCATTATCAATCCCTTACAACAATGACGAATTAATACACTACATGGCAGTAAAATGTCATTCATTTTTAAATAACAGTAAAAAAATCCAGTTTACAACCCAGCGGTATGAATATTGATTCCTCTAGCACCCTAACCCCTGCATCCACTCTCTCTCTGTCCCTTCCCCACACAAGTACTTCTACCAGCTTCAAAGCCGTTTTGTTGAGTCTCATTGTCTGTAACTCATTCGCATGCAGCCCGCAGCTAACATGGACATTTCTTCCCAATAACCCTTTCTGGATTAAGCCCTCCCTTCACCACCTCCAGTTTAAATTCCATTTGGAATATTTTGGAGGACCAAGAAACCAAGAACCAAGAACCAAGAACATAGAAAATAGGTGCATGAGTAGGCGATTCGGCCCTTCGAGCCAGCACCGCCATTCAATGTGATCATGGCTGATTATCTAAAATCAGTAACCCGTTCCTGCTTTCTTCCCATATCCCTTGATTCCATTAGCCCGAAGAGCTAGGTAGACACAACATGCTGGAATAACTCAGCGGGACAGGCAGCACCTTTGGAGAGAAGGAATTCCTTCTTTCCAGAGATGCTGCCTGTGGCACTGAGTTACTCCAGCATGTTGTGTTTACCTACAATTTAAACAAGCATCTGCAGTTCTTTCCTAGCCGTAAGAGCTATATTTAACTCCCTCTTGAATATATCCAGTGAATTGGCCTCCACTGCCTTCTGTGGCAGAGAATTCCACAGATTCACAACTCTGGGTGAAAAAGTTTTTCCTCATCTCAGTTCTAAATGGACTACCACTTAGTCTCACACTGTGACACCTATCTCCGGACTCCTCCAACATCGGGAACATTTTTTCCAGCATCTAGCCTTTTTCTAACCACGGCCTGTTCCCTTTATCATTGTTATTTGTTTGCATATCTTTCATTCATTTGTTCTATATCTCTCTCTATCACCATCTATATCTCTCGTTTCCCTTTCCCCTGACTCTCAGTGTGAAGAAGAGCCTCGACCAGAAACGTCACTTATTCCTTTTCTCCAGCGAAGCTGTCTGACCCGCAGAGTTCCTCCAGCTTTATGTTCTCAAATATCTTCATTGTGTGAAGTTTTTTTAATAACATCGAACATTGTTCTTAAGTCCAGCTGAATGCTTTTATTTTAAAGCAGTTTGGATAACAGTGAGACCCTTGGGTTTAACAATACAATACAATACAATTCAATTTAATGTCATTTGGACCCCTTGAGGTCCAAACGAAATGTCGTTTCTGCAGCCATACATTACAAACAAATAGACCCAAGACACAACATAATTTACATAAACATCCATCACATTGCTGTGATGGAAGGCCAAAAAAACTTATCTCTCCACTGCACTCTCCCCCCCGATGTCAGAGTCAAAGTCAAAGCCCCCGGCGGGCGATGGCGAATTGTCCCGCGGCCATTAAAGCCACGCCGGGTGATGCAAGGTCGCACACCGGGTTCTTGATGTTAGCGCCCCCGGCGCGCGCTCGCAGTACCGCAGCCATTCCAAGCCGCGCGGGGCGGTGCTGTAAGGCCCCGCTCAGGTGCTCTTCAACCCCGCAACACGGGCGGGAGAAGTCGCCGTTGCGGAAGCCCTGAAAAGCGGTCTCCCTCCAGGGACCCGCGGGCTCCCGGTGCCGCCCGCCAAACCCGCAGTTGCAGCCTCCGAAACTCCGGGGGTCGGGTCACAGCAGCGTCCACCACAGCTCCACCCGCTCTGGACTCGGCCAGCTCCGCGACGGTGAGGTGAGTAGTCGGCAGCAGAGCCCCCGGTCTTCCTGTTGGTGGCAGCTCCTCGTTGCAGCCCCAACGACAACGGAGACCCGACAAAGAAAAGGTCGGGTTTCCCGTGCAGGGAGAGATTTAAAAGTTCTCGCACTTAATTCCCAACTCCTGTCTCTCAGGGACCGGCATCGCTCATCCAGGTGGGCCACTGGAGTGAGGTAGACCTGCAGAGCAACAATGGAGAGCAGAAACAGCAGAAGCCTCTTCACCACATCCTTCTCAGCTGGGATGGTCTTCCGGGGCTGTGGATCGAAATAGGGAGAGAGTCAATGAAAGGATCTAGGGGATAGTCTCACTCGCAAGAATTTAGAAGATTGAGGGGGGGGGGGGGGATCTGATAGAAACGTACAAGATTCTTAAGGGGTTCGACAGTCTAGATGCAGGAAGATTGTTCCCGATGTTGGGGAAGTCCAGAACAAGGGGCCACACACAGTTTAAGGATAAAGGGGAAATATTTTCGGACTGAGATGCTATAGTGGATGCATTAGTAATAATCTTTCAAATCTTTCAAAACTCTTTAGATTCTGAAGTAGTTCCTGAGGATTGGCGGGTAGCTAATGTAACCCCACTTTTTAAGAAGGGAGGGACAGAGAAAAAGGGGAATTACAGACCATTTAGTCTAACATCGGATGTGGGGAAACTGCTAGAGTCAGTTATTAAAGATGGGATAGCAGCACATTTGGAAAGTGGTGAAATCATTGGATAAAGAGTATGGATTTACGAAAGGTAAATCATGTCTGACGAATCTTATAGAATTTTTCGAGGATGTAACTAGTAGCGTGGATAGGGGAGAACCAGTGGATGTGGTGTATCTAGACTTCCAGAAGGCTTTCGACAAGGTACCACATAAGAGATTAGTATACAAACTTAAAGCACACGGCATTGGGGGTTCAGTATTGATGTGGATAGAGAGCTGGCTGGTAAACAGGAAGCAAAGAGTAGGAGTAATCGGGTCCTTTTCACAATGGCGGCCAGTGACTAGTGGGATACCGCAAGCCTCAGTGCTGGGACCTCAGCTATTTACAATATATTCAATTCAATTCAATTCAATTCAATTCAATTCAATTCAATTCAACTTTAATGTCATTGCACAAATACTAAGTATGGGTACAACGAAATGCAGTTTTGCGTCAGTCCATAGTAGTAGTGCAATATAGAAACTAAAAAAATGAAGATACAGAATAATCAAATTTTCGGTGGAGGGCATCCATGGCAGGGAGCGGGGCACCGATGATGTGCTGCGCGGTCTTCACCACCCGTTGAAGTGCCTTCCTGTCCGCAACAGTGCAGCTGCTGTACCATACCGTGAAGCAGGTGGTCAGGATGCTCTCGATGGTACAGCGGTAGAAGTTGGTCAGGATCTGGGGGGACAGGTGGGCTTTCTTGAGCCTTCTCAGGAAGTAAAGGCGCTGCTGTGCCTTTACTAGACTATATGGGATCCGTTGGATCCGAGCATCACACGGGAGGGCAGGACACCCAATGCTATATTCCACCTCTCCACCAATTCCAATATAGCTGACCAGTGGGGGGGGGGGGCTTTCTGTTGCGCTAGTATGAGTGTTGTGGGCCGAAGGTACTGGTTTCCAGAGGGCTAGTATGGAATTTGTGGGCCAAATGGGTTTTTGGGCTGGAAGCACAGTCACTGAGGGCTGGTAGCTCAGTCACTAAGGCCTGGCAGTACAATCACTCGGACCTGGCAGGCTGGCGGCTGAGAAACTGCCAGTAATTCTGCCCAAAACAGGTGACAGACTGTAAGAGAGAAGAGGGAAGAGGGTGGACTGAATGGACTGGCAGTGCAGTCACTCACACCTGGTACGCTGGCAGTTCACTCAGTCACCCCACCTACATTCACCCGCCCCCCCCACGCCCCCCCCCCCACTCTGCTCCTTGCCATTCCCCTCCCACCCACACATTCAGTGCATCTCCAAACAACTTTCCCCCCCATGCACTCTAAGTGGCTCTCCCACAGCGCAGCCATTCCTACCTATTAGGTTCTATTGTGATGAAGAACACAAAGCATTAAAAGTGCAAAAAGGTTTTATTAAAGTTTAAAATGTGAATGACTCATAAAATATAAGAACATTTTTAATTTTAAAGATGAGATTTATTAAGTTTTTACTTGTTGTGTCTTGGTGCGTCTTGTTGTGTTCTACTGCTCACTGCCTCTTGATGACTATTTCCTGTTGATAAAAAGAGACAATTTTAATATAGAGAAAGTCAGCGGTCAAATTTTAAGAAGGAAAATCTGAGAATTTATCTCAGAAGTCATCATTCAACGAAGCACGCTATTAATGACAATATTCTTGGGCAATGTTCCATCCTTCAGGAAACCTTTGACATTTCTCTTCATATTTTTGTTGAGCTAGTATGTTGGGCCAAAGGTACTGGTTTCCAGGGGGCTAGTATGTAGTTTGTGGGCGGAATGGATTTTTGGGCTGGCAGCTCATTCTCTGAGGGCTGGCAGCTCAGTCACTGAGGCCTGTACTGGCAGGGGTGGGGGGCACCTAATGCTTGGTGTTGCTGAAGACATCTGGAAGAGTTCTGTCCACAACTTCAAGGCATTCTCTCCTAATCATTGGACATTCATGCCAAACAACGACTTTCACTTGCCTCGTGAAATGTGCCGTCTTAGAGTTCTTCTCGATGTTGCACAATGTATCCTCGGCCACTTGGATGGGTATCTTGAATCGAGAATGTGTAGTTCTTCCACCAGGCAGAAATGCAGCTGCTATCCCAGAGGATACTACAGCAACAGCCACATCACCTTGACCTCTAACATTTCCTTACATGATGTTGAAAAAGCAGCCTAAAGACAATTTCACTTGTTAATGACACTGAAGATTTTGTGCAAAACATTTTTTTGAGGTGGGAGCTGTCAGGGTGGGGTGGGGTGTGGTAAACATTGTGCAGCCAAGGGAGGGGCAAAGCTTCATGTGGGTTCTCGTGAGCTGATGAGACATGAAGGGGGAGGCTCATGCAGGAGATGGGGGCGGCTTCAGTAGGGGGTGCATCCTATAGCCAGGCAGAAGTGGGGCATGTCAGTGGAGGAGAGGTACAGTGAGCGATTTACTCATGACCTGTGGACTCACTCACTGCCTTGGGATTAACTCATGCCCTTTAGACTAACTGACGCTCACGGCTTGTGGACTGACTGCTGCCCGACTTCTGTAGTCACGTCCGACTTTTGTAAACTGAAAACGGTAACATCTACATTTAGGAACATCTTCTTCCTGACAGCCATCACGCTATTAAACTTAACAAATAAGCTCTGAACTACGAAATACTATATTATTTCACACACACACATATATATTCACACGCACTCACACACACACACATACACACATATTCACTCACACACATATTCAGACACACACACATACACACACATATTCACATACACACATATTCGCACACACACATGCACACATTCACACACACACACACACATATTCACACGCACAAACATTCACACTCACACATTCTCATACACATATTCACATACACACACACACACACACACACACACACACTCACACACACACACACACACACACACACACACACACACACACACACACATACACACACACACAGACTCATTCACGCAAACACAAACTCAATGACACACACATTCACACAAAGACCCACAGACACATAGACTCATACACACACACACGGAATCACTCACACACACACGGACTCACTCACACACACACACGCACACACAGACTCAATCACACACACATACACAGACACATCCCCCACCTCAAGACGCTGCCCTATGGGTGGTAAATGTCGTGCAGCCAAGGGCAGCTTCAGGCGGGGGTTGCCGTGAACTGATGAGAAGGGGGTGGGGTGTCCTCATGCAGGGGATGTGGACGGCGTCAGTACATATATATTCACACACACACATCTATCCACACATATATATATTCACGCACACATATATCCACCCACGCACACATATATCCACGCACACATATATCCACGCACACATATATTCACGCACGCATATATCCACATTAGAACCTGTACAGATAATTAGGAGCCAAGGGGATGGACCGTATGCTATGAAGACCCTATTAGGATGGGTTATTTATGGCTCCTTGGGTAAGAATAAGGAAAGCACCAGCAAAATGAATTGCCGTGCTGTTGCTGTTAACCAAATATCTACAGGTAAATTGGAAAAGCTGTTAATGAAGCAATATAATCATGACTTCAATGAAAGTACCAGCCAAGAACATGAAGAAATGTCTAGAGAAGAATTGAAATTCTTAGATATTATGAACCATTCAGTTAAGATGAAAAATGGACATTATTGTTTGGATTTACCTTTCAAGAAGGAAAGTGTCAATTTACCAAATAATCGCTATATGGCTGAACAGCGTGTTCATGGTTTGAAAGGTAAATTTGTTAAGAACACGAAATTTCAAGAGGAATATACATCCTTCTTACAGAATATGATTAATAACGATTATGCTGAAAGGATACCTATGAATCAACTATATCGAGATGATGGAGAGATCTGGTATATTCCGCACCATGGGGTGTACCACTCGAAGAAAGGGACATTGAGGGTGGTCTTTGACTGCGCGGCAGTCTTTAAAGGGACATCACTTAACAGTGAATTACTGCAAGGTCCAGACCTTACTAACTCGCTCCTTGGAGTTCTCATCAAATTTAGGCAAGAACCGATAGCTTTGATGGCTGATATCAGAGCAATGTTTTATCAAGTGAAAGTAACTGGTAAACATATTGATTATCTGCGATTCTTATGGTGGCCTGAAGGGGATGTGCAGCAAGACCTTGTTGATTACCGAATGAAAGTACATCTTTTCGGAGCAGTGTCATCTCCAAGTTGTGCGAATTTCGCTTTGAGGAAAACCGCAGAGATTATTTCCCAGAGGAGGTAATTTCCACTTTGAAAAATAATTTTTATGTGGACGATTGCCTAAAATCCGTATCTACCGAGTTAGAGGCAATTCAAATAGTGAAGCACCTAACCTTTCTCTGCAATAAGGGAGGATTTGTACTTACCAAGTGGGTCAGCAACAGTCGTGCTGTTTTGGAAAGCATTCCACCAGATGACAGAGCCGAAGAAACCAAGGTGATGGATTTAGACAAAGACAACTTGCCAATGGAAAGGGCACTGGGACTGCACTGGTGTGTGGAAACGGATGTGTTTAAGTTTAAATTGTCAATTCAAGAACGACCATGCACAAGAAGGGGTATCTTATCTGTGATTGGTTCAGTATATGATCCTTTGGGATTTCTGGCACCATTTACACTGCCAGCCAAGTTAATTTTACAGAATCTGTGTCGAGAAAAACTTGGTTGGGATGAGAGTATAACTCAAACATCCTCGCACAGATGGACAGAATGGTTAAAAGACCTCCAAAAAATGTCAACGTTTAAAGTAGATCGGTGTATAAAGCCTAAAACCATTGGTAATATCGGAAATGCGCAACTGCATCACTTTTCGGATGCCAGCGAAAGTGGTTATGGGACTGTTTCATACTTAAGACTACAAGATGTAAACAAAAGAGTGCATGTTGCATTCGTAATGGGAAAAGCCAGAGTAGCACCATTGACGCAAAAGACGATTCCCAGAATGGAACTTACAGCAGCAGTCTTAGCTGTGAAAATTGACATAATGCTGAAAAAGGAACTGCAATTTCAACTGGAAGAATCTACCTTCTGGACCGATAGTACTACGGTTTTGAAATACATTAACAATGAAAACAAACGTTTTATGACATTTGTTGCAAATAGAGTTTCCTTTGTACTAGGAGCTACTAATGTTTCTCAATGGAGATATGTTAATACAAAGGAAAATCCTGCGGATGAAGCCTCTAGGGGACAAACAGCAAATTGCTTTCTTAATAACAAGAGATGGATCAATGGGCCAAAGTTTCTTAGTATGCCAAGTAAAGAATGGCCAAAGCTTGAACTCGGATTTGAAATCTCTACAACAGATCCGGAAATTAAACAAAACATTTCGGTGAATGTGATTGAAAAAAACTCATATGACACCGTGAATAGTTTAATTACCCACTTTTCATCATGGAATAAATTGAGAACATCGGTAGCCTGGTTTCTTAAAATAAAAACAAGATTGTAGATGGAAGCAAGTACAATATATGGCAAATCTTTTTTGAGGAGATGGATACAAGAGTATTTGCCTTTAATCCAAGAACGACAACGATGGCTAAGGATTAAAAGGAACTTTGTTCCAGGCGACATTGTGTTGGTGGCTGACTCTACAGCATCTAGAGGTTCTTGGTTAATGGGTAGAATACTGGAAATCATGCCTGATGTTCAGGGTTTGGTACGTATAGTGCGACTGAAAACAAAAAACAATGTTTTAATAAGACCAATAACTAAGTTGTGCTTGCTTCTAGAAGGCGAAAGCGAAGATGGAAGAGTCGAGAAAGAATTGTGATTGCAGATATATAGTGCATGCTACTTTTTCCTCATTAGTATGGTGGTTAGTATCCACGCCTGGCATGCGGGCGATCGCAGTTTGATTTCCTGACGAGGGAGCCACAGGGTTTTATTCCCTGATATTTTGATTTTGATTTTGATGTATGCTAAGCCTTAAGGCCACTTTTTTGATGTTATTTGGTAATTGCCTCATTATGTATTCGGAACAATTAGGGGCCGGTGTGAAGTGGCCATTTGGCCTATTTTGCATGTCATTGTGGATGGCATGTTCCTTTAAATTTTAGCCAGCCCGTTATAATGTGGGTGGGATTTTATGACGTGTCTAGGGGCGTGTTTATGCAGCTTAACTGCTTGCGTGTTAGTTTAGTTGAGAATTCGTTTTGGACAGGAGAGGGAGAAGGTTTATCCTTCGACCATGTCAAGCATGTCAAGCATGTCAAGCATGTCAAGCATATCAAGCATGTCAAGCCTCATGTGAAGAAGAAGACACGAAGAGTTTTCTAGTATCTGAAGCAATGCACCATGAGTTCGAAGAAGATTGATGGAACAAGACAGAAAACCTTGGATGTATCTTACTGTTTTATATCTACAATAAAGAAAATATTCATTAAAAGACTGTGTGCTGAAGCTTTATGAAAGTAGAAGCTCTGTAAGTCTCTGAGGCAGCTTTCATGCGTACCGAAGATATTCCCCTTATCCCCTCTCAACCAATTAGTGGCTAGGGAGTTAATTTCCTGAAAAATCTGCCGCTACAGTTTGTGTTTTCAATAGTGTTTTTAACTTTGTATATGTGTTCCCTGTACGGGAGACCCGATATTTTCCTTATCGGATCTCCGTTGTCGCTGGGGCCTAGCACCGTGGAGCGGCCTCCAGCCTGTACGACTTGGGGGCTCCAGTCACGGAGCCTGCGGAGCTGCGGACCTCCCATCGTGGGGCTGGCCGGCAGCGGTGCGTGGGGAGCGGTGATGACTTGCTGCTGCTGCCCGACCACGAAGCTCGGAGGCTCCACCTGCAGCCGCAGATCCGGTGGACTGTCGGGACATCGGGAGCTCACGGGTCCGGGTGGAGAGACCGCTTTCCGGAGCTCCCGCAACGCGACTTCTCTAGCCCGTGTCGCGGGGTTGGAACGACCCGGAGCGGGGGCGTCCATCGCCCGGCGCGGCTTCAATGGCCGCGGGACATTCCAGCGCCCGCCGGGGGCTGCAACTGCGTGACATTTAGATCGGGAGCGGGGCCGTACATCGCCCGGCACGGCCTAAAATGGCCGTGGGACTTATCAGCGCCCGCCTGGGGCTTCGACTTCGGGAGAGAAATGGAGAACAGGGGAGAGAAAAGACTTTGCCTTCCATCACAGTGGGTTCACTGTGATGGATGTTTTGGAAATTGAATTATGTGTATGTCTGTAGGATATTGTCTTTGTTTGTATGGCTGTGGAAACGGAGTTTCGATTGAGCCTCACTGAGGTTCAAATGACATGTAATATATATTGACTATATTGATTTGACTTCAGTTCTGCCTTCAACACTATAGTCCCCAC
Source organism: Amblyraja radiata (assembly GCF_010909765.2). NCBI lineage: Eukaryota > Metazoa > Chordata > Chondrichthyes > Rajiformes > Rajidae > Amblyraja > Amblyraja radiata. The sequence continues at coordinate 1,386,274 of NW_022630100.1, forward strand.
CAGATTGGCCGGGAAGCTACTGGAATTGGGGCTCAACGCCTCCCTGTGTGCCTGGGTCCTGGACTTTCTCACCGCCAGGTCCCAGGTAGTCAAGATGGGAGTGAATACATCGAAGTCCCTCACCCTGAGCATAGGATCGCCCCAGGGCTGTGTGCTCAGCCCCCTATTGTACGCCCTGTACACACATGACTGTGTGGCTAGGTTCAGCTCCAACTCAATAATTAAGTTTGCTGATGACACTGTGGTGTTGGGCCTAATGTCAGACAACGACCAGAAGGCCTACCGGGAGTAGGTGGCTGATCTAGCACTCTGGAGCCAGGATAACAACCTCCTCTTGAACATCAATTAAACGATGGAGCTGACCATGGACTTTAGGAGGGCACATCATCCGAGGACGTACACTACATTGAGGATAAATGGGGATCCTGTGGATAGGGTGAGCTGTTTTAAATATCTGGGATTCCACATCTCCGAGGATATGACACGGACATCACACGCCTCAGCACTCAGCAGCAGTGAGTAAGGCAAGGCAGCGCCTCTAGGCAATTGAGGAAATTCAGAGTGTCTCCGAGGATCCTCCAGTGCTTCTACGCAACGGCGGTGGACAGCATCTTGTCCGGCAACATCACAATCTGGTTTGGGAATTGCTCTGCCCAGGACAAGACGACTCGGCAGAGAGTAGTTCGGCCGAACGCACTATGGGAACTTCACTCGCCCCCTTGTAGGAACTATACATCAGCAGGTGCAACTCCAGAGCCAACAAAATCATGAGAGCCCCCTTCCACCCATGCAACTGACTGTTACAGCTGCTACGGTCAGGCAAACGCCTCCGTTGCCATGCTGTGAGAACGGAGAGGTTGAGAAGGGGTTTCTTCCCAGAGGCCATTCGGACTGTAAACGCCTATCTCACCAGGCACTAACTTTACTGAACGTTTTTCTTTCCCATATTTATTATGTAAAATAATATGTGTGTTTATGATTGTGTTTATAGTTTGTTTGGTTGTGTGTTTGTTTGTCTTTGTGCACAAAGTCCGCGAGCATTGCCACTTTTCATTTCACTGCACATCTCTTATGTGTATGTGACGAATACGAAACACATCACTACCCGTGTTGTACATGATTCTGTTGGTTGTCTTCTCCCAACTTGGATTGACGATTTTCCATGAATGTGAATCTGGTCCGTCATAATTCAGTGTCCAGAAGACGTACTAAATACCTGTGGGTTGAACCACTCAGCTATACCCCTTTCTAGGCTTCCTTAGAGGTCCCCTACAATTGTTTATGATTGTCTATTTACTGGCTGGGGACATCAACCTCAACCCTGGCCCAAAAGGTCAGCACCGTGGACGGATACCAAAGTATCCGTGTGGTTTGTGTTCATTTGCTGTTAAATATTCTGGCATTCAGTGCTCGATGTACACGTTGGTTTCACCTCAACTGCTCCAATGTGTCAAACGACACTTTTGGTTTTCACTCCAAAAATCCAAATGCCCACTGGTTATATCCATTGTGCGATGTCATCAACCTTGCTAGTTCATGTTTTGACTGGTCAAGCGACCTTACAAGTATACAACTTGAGCAATAAATTTGAAAGCTTTGCATCTCTGAGTGATGACGCTGATTGTGACGTTTGGAGTCATGTGAGCAAATTGTTTGTCTTGGCTTTTAAAATGGTTGCAACTCTTTTCAGATGGATAAAGCGGGAATAACCATTTTATTAGTTCAGGACTGTGTTTAATTGTAAAATTGGCGCTCCATCCGTGACTTCCGGGGGGGGGGGGTGATAGCCCATTTACATCTGAACACAGGGGTAAAAGGTAAGGCTGCTTCCGGACTGACGTGTCTGCATCCGAAAGGGTTGGAGTCAGCGGGATAGAGGGATAGAGGTACCGAGGGTGACATGCTATGGGGCAGTGATGTGGGCTGAGACAGTAGGGGCAATGAGGGGTAGCGTTATGTTGGTGCCATTACTGTGGTTCCCCGTTGGCAGTAGGAGAAGCGAGGCCCAGGAGATTCTGCAGGGGAGTCAGTCAACGTGATGTTGTCGGAGCTGGCAAGGTGGAGCCCCCGCAGTGACCAGAGGAGGGAACCGGGATCAGCTGACGCTTCCCGCCAGTTGGTGGATCCGCAGAGTCTAGGATCCGCTGAGTCAATTGCTGCCTTACGTCGACAGACGGTTTGCAGGCAAGGGTGGGCGGTGAGCTAGGCAGGCACGGAATGGGAGCGGCGGAGAAATGACTGACTGGTACTTCGTCGATGTCAGGAGGCCCGGCCTGGAGCCGACCGGATACTGGGTAAGATGGGGGGGGGGGGGGTTCATACAAGAATTCCAAAAGTTTCTGCATGGTAGGCTGCTCTGGAAGGTTAGATCGCATGGGATCGAAGGAGTGAAAGCTGAATGGATAGCAAATTTGCGACATGGAAGGAAGAATAGAGTGATGATGGAAGGCCACAGAGGGTAGTCGAGGCCAGTTCATTGGCTATATTTAAGAGGGAGTTAGATGTGGCCCTTGTGGCTAAGGTGATCAGAGGGTATGGAGAGAAGGCAGGTACGGGATACTGAGTTGGATGATCAGCCATGATCATATTGAATGGCGGTGCAGGCTCGAAGGGCCGATTGGCCTACTCCTGCACCTAATTTCTATGTTTCTATGTTTCTATGTTACTTTTGAGGCTAGAGGACTGTGACTAATGATGTGCCTCAGGGTTCGGTGTTGGGCGCGTTACTGTTTGTCATCTACATCAATGATTTGAATTAGAATATCCCGGGAAAGATTGGGAAGTTTGCTGATGTATGACAGAAATTGTTTGGTTTGCAGATAGTGACGTTGGTTGTGAAATATTTCAGCAGGATCTGGATCGATTAGCTAAGTGGGCTGAGGAATGGTTGATGGAATTTAATACAGACAAGTGTGTGCTGTTGCATGTTGGGAGTCTAACAAGGGCAGTACCTGCACAGTGAATGGTAGGCCTCTGGGGAGTGTTGGAGTGCAGAGGGATGTAGGAGTGAAGGTGCATGGTTACTTGAAGGTCGAGCCGCAGGTACATAAGGTGGTCGAAAAGCCTTTTGGCACTTTTAATTTCATCAGTCACAGTATTGAGTATAGAAGTTGGGGCGCCATGTTGTAGTCGTATGAAACGCTGGTGATACCGCATTTACAATATTGTGTTCAGTTCTGGGAACGAAGTTATAGGAAATATATTGTCAAGCTTGAAGATCAAGCGGAAATGATTTAATAAGAATCTGAGGCGTAACGTTTTCACACAAAGGGTGGTGTGTGGATGGAGAACGCTGCCAGATGTCGTAGGTCAGGCTGGGACTATCCAAACGTATATGAAACAGTTGGATAGGTACATGGATAGGACTGATTTTGAGGGATTTGGACCATACACAGGCACGTGGGCGTAGAGTAGCTGGGACGTGTGGGCAAGTTGGGCTAAAAGGCCCTTTTACACATTGTATCACTCTATGACTTTTTGATAAGGAACGGCAGACTGAGTGGTGGTGGTGGCCGGTAGAGGCTACATTTTCGTGGTAGCGGTCTCGGAATGAGACTAGATCAATGTTATCCCTCAGTCTCGTCCAATCTCTACACATTAGGGACAATTTTCAGACATCAATATCCTACTAAATTCACAAATCTGTCGAATGTGTAAGGAAACCGGGATGCAAACTGCATACAGACAGTACTCCTTGTCAGTTTCCAACCCGGGCATCTGGCGCTGTAAGCCAACAACTCTACCACAGTGCCACCAAATGTCGCCTTGATCTTGGTGAGAGTGGAATTTATTCATTCAGAACATATTGTATGTCAGGAAGTGACTGTGTCTGAGAAGGGTCCTGACCCGAAACGTTATCTATTTATAGATAGTCACGAAATGCTGCATTAACCCAGCTGATCAGCAGCACCTCTGGAAAACATGGATGGGCTACTTTTCGGGGGAAAACCTAAACAAGAGGTTTTCATAACAAGAGGATTTCAGTATAGGAGTAAAGAGGTTATTCTGCAGTATTATTAGGCTCTTGTGAGACCACGTCTGGAGTATTGTGTACAGTTTATTCCCCTAATTTGAGGAAGGACATCCTTGTTATCGAGGCAGTGCAGCGTGGGTTCACGGGATTGATCCCTGGGATGGCAACACTGTCATATGAGGAAACATTGAATATACAAGGCTTGTATTCACTGGAGTTTAGAAGGATGAGGGAATATTTCATAGACACTTATAGAATTATAAAAGGACTGGTCAAGCTAGATGCAGAAAACATGTTCCCAATGTTGGGCGAGTCCAGAACGAGGGGCCACAGTCTTAGAATACAGGGGAGGTCATTTAAAAGTGAGGTGAGAAAAACGTTTCACCCAGATAGTTGTGAATCTATGGAATCCCTGCCATAGAGGGCAGTGGAGGCCAACTCACTGGATGGATTTAAGAGAGGGTTAGATAGATCTCCAGGGGCAAGTGGAGTCAAGGGACATGGGGGGAAGGCAGGCACGGGTTAATGATTGGGGACGATCAGCCATGATCACAATGAAGGGCTCGAAGGACCGAATGGCCACCTCCTGCACCTATTTTCTATGTTTTTATGTTTCTATGTAAAACCATTATTTATTTTGATATCACCTACATATTTTTTCGATGGATGCTGCCCGACCCGGTGAATCTCTTCAACCTTTTGTGTCAATCTTCGGTATATACCGTCTGCTGTAATTTATTGCTATTACGTCAGCTATCGATGTTCTCCAGGGACGGTGCCTGACCCGCAGAGGAACGCCAGCATATTATGAATTCTTTAACTAAACGAACATCTGCAGGTACTTGGGTTAAAGTACAGTAAATTATAATTTGTTGCAGATTCTAGCAAGATATCTGTCCTGATAATTGCTATGTTGCGTTACGTGTTGTAGTTGACAGACAAGGCTGTAATTGTGTAATGACAGCCTTGTCTGCCTGTAGATGATGCACCTGCAAACTCATCCTGACGATCCTGTCCACTGATGCTGTGTGGATTTCGCATGTTCTTCCTATCACCGCGGGGATTTATCCCGTGGGCACCAGATCCCCTCCACATCCCAACGACGCTATTAGTTGAGGGAGTAACTTAGCTCTATGATCCGGCCCTGATGACTGGGATCAGCGGTCATTTGAGTGCAACTCGAAGCGATACATTGAATGTGTAGGAATGACCGGCAGATGCTGGATTAAACAGAAGATAGACACAACAAACTGCAGTAACTCAGCGGGACAGGCAGAATCTCCGGAGAGATGCAATGGATGACTTTTCGGGTCGAGACCCTTCCTCAGACAGGGACTCGACCCGAAACGTCACCCATTCCTTCTCCCCTGCGATGTTGCCTGTCGCAATAAGTTACGCCAGCTTTTTGTCTCTATCTTCGGATACATTGAATCGGCGTGCAGAGGTTCAATTGACTGAAGGGGGTATCCTGATGGTCGGAATTGACTGCATGGTAGGAACGGCCGCTCGGACAGTAAGATGTAATAACACCGTGTAGAAGATGGCGTCATTTCTAAAGGAGTTTCAGATTCACCGTGACATTTAAGACACTTTATTGAATTGCAAAATAAAACGAATGGGCCCGTAATCACTTTTTTTAAATCCTCCCTGAATTTGTTATGGGACAACTCATCAATAAAGTGTTGGTGCAAGCACTCAGAGCTCTCAGCATATGTTTGTAGTGTGTTTGGTTGTTTGTTTGTTTGTCTTTTTGCACAAAGTCCGCGAGCATTGCCACTTTTCATTTCAATGCACATCTCGTATGTGTATGTGACGAATAAACTTGACGACGATATATCCAGACAGTTCTGCAATGGTAAAGGGGTCGTTGTAATCTGCCCCTAAAAATGGACGCCTAGGAAATTTACACTCATGTAACACACGAACGTCACCATCCACAGAATAGAATACAATGCATTTATTGTCATTCAAACCTAGGTTTGAACGAAATATAATTTCTACAGTTTTTTACATTACAAAACAATCCAAGACCCACACTTACCACAGTTTACATAAACATCCATCACAGTGAGTCTCGAACATCTCCTCACTGTGATGGAAGGCAAAGTCTTTATCTCTTCCCTTTGTTCCTTCTCCCGCGGTCCAGCAATCCAACTGCAGAGTCGATGTGAACTGGGGCTCCGATGTTAAAGCCCCCGGCGGGCGATGGTAAGTCCTGAGGCCGTTTAAGCCACGCCGGGCGATGTTAGGCCCCGGCTCCATGTCCTTAAACCCGCGATTCCAGCGGGGGAAGTCGCCGTTGCGGAGCTCTGAAAAGCGGTCTCCCACAGGGGACTTGGATCTCCCGATGTCCCCGTCCACCGGGACTGCGGCCGGTGCCTCCGAAATCCAAAGTCGGTTCGCAGCCGCACGTCACCACAGCTCTTCCCGCTCCGAAGTTGGCCAGCTCCGCGATGTCAGTTCCGCAGGCTCTGCAACTGGAGCCCTCAGGTTAGTCCCGGCCGGAGGTAACAGCCGGCTCCACGATGTTAGGCCCAACGACATCCGAGACCCAACAGGGAATAGTCGGGTCCCTGCACAGGGAAGAGATTTAAACGGTCCCCCCCCCCCCCACATATACACAGCTAAAAAAATTATTACAACTAACTCAAGACATACATTTAACAAGACAAAAATTAAAAAAAGACAGACGACTGCAGTCGAGCCGCTGCCGTTAGGCGCCGCCACTCCCACTGCCCACTACCCACAGTGGTACGAAGTTACCGGATATGGCCAGCCACAGAATGGTCGACTTCCTTCGGTTCTCCACCTCTTGATCCGCGCCGCTCGCGGCCTTTTTCTCCAGTCGGGGAACGCTCCTTATTCTATTAGCGTGTATAATGTGTTTGTTTGCAAGCGCGTTGAGGAGAATACTCAGCAAGTGGTTCTGCAATTATTCAGTGGAATTATTTGCTCGTATATACTGATTACACATAGTGACAAATCGATCGAGCGTAAAAGTCACTGTTAGCCAGACAGAGCAATCAATAGGGATACAATGAAGGAACATACGAACCCTACCTCCACAATAAAGTGCTGTAGGGAGATGATGGGGACTGAGACAGGAGGGGCTATGAGGTGTAGTGTAAAGGGCCTGTCCCACTTGGGCGCCATTTGCGCGTCACGCAGACGGCGCGCGAAGATTTTGTACATTCCAAAATCCTGTGGAGCCGCGCGCGACCGCGCGTCACTGCCTAATTCACCACGCACCATGCGCGTGTAATGCGCATCAGGTAAATGGTGTCGCGTAAATGACGCGCAAATTACGCCTAAGTGTGCCAGACCCTTAAAGGTGGTCCCATTACTGACGTTCCCTGTTGGCAGTGTTAGCAGCGGGCCACATGAGATTCAGCCGGAGAGTTAGTCAGCGAGATGTTGTAGGGTGCGACAGCGTGGAGCCCCTGTAGCGAATAGATGCTGGAACAGGAATGAGCTGATGCTTACCGGCAGGGCCGGGGCAGAGTCAAGGATTGGCTGAGGCAACTGCTGCCGCCTGTCGGCGGACGTAATTTAGGCAAGGGTCGTCGGTGACGTTGTCTGGCACAACATGGGAGTGGTGGACGTAAGTTTGTGGGCCATCATTGCGTCGATGTCAGGAGGCCCGGCATGGAACCGGCCCGGGGTGACTGTGAAGAGGGTCAGGTTCGGCTAAGAAGCGGCTGGCTAGGGAGCGGTGGCTGCGATATCGTCGTGGTGTTGGCCACGGAGTGAGATTAGATCATGTTATCCCACTTACTCGTCCAATACCTACACACTAGGGGCAATTATCAGACAGCAATATCTTACAAAATGCACAAATCTATCGAATGTGTGGGGAAACCGAGATGAAAACTCCATACAGACAGCATTTCTTGTCAGAATCGAACCAGGGCAACTGGCGCTGTGAGCCAACTACTCCACCGCCGTGCCGGCAAATATCGACTTGACATTGACATTGGTTCATTGCGATCAAACTGTAAGTCAGGAAGTTACTGTGTCTGAGAAGGGTTCCGACCGGTAACGTCACCTGTTTATAGATAGTCACAAAATGCTGGATTAATGCAGCTGCTCAGCAGCACAACTCGAGAAATGGAGAGGCGGCTTTTCGGATAGGAAACCATATTCAGTCTGAAGGAGCTTTCTGACCAGAAATGTCACCTATATGTTACCGAGAGATTCTGCCCGACCTGGTGAATTTCTTCACTATATTGTGTCAATCGTCGGTATTAACCATCTTATAACCATATAACAATTACAGCACGGAAACAGGCCATCTCGGCCCTTCTAGTCCATGGCGAACACTTATTCTCCCCTAGTCCCATCTACCTGCACTCAGACCATAACCCTTCATTCCTTTCCCGTCCATATACCTATCCAATTTATTTTTAAATGATAAAATCGAACTTGCCTCCACCACTTCCACTGGAAGTTCATTCCACACAGCTCCCACTCTCTGAGTAAAGAATTACCCCCTCGTGTTACCCCTAAACTTATGTCCCTTAATTCTCAAACCATGTACTCCTGTTTGAATCGTCCCTACTCTCAATGGAAAAAGCTTATCCACGTCAACTCTGTCTATCCCTCTCATCATTTTAAATACTCTATCAAGTCCCCCCTTAACCTTCTGCGCTCCAAAGAATAAAGACCTAACTTGTTCAACCTTTCTCTGTAACTTAGTTGCTGAAACCCGGGCAACATTCTAGTAAATCTCCTCTGTACTCTCTCTATTTTGTTGACATATTTCCTATAATTTGGCGACCAAAATTGTACACCATACTACAGAATTGACCTCACCAATGCATTGTACAATTTTAACATTACATCCCAACTTCTATACTCAATGCTCTGATTTATAAAGGCCAGTTCCTTGTTAGTACGTTAGCTTTCGATGTCCCCAGTTTCGCTTCCTGACCAGCAGATGGTGTTACAGCATATTGTGCATTCTCTACGTAAACGGATATCTGCAGGCACTTGGGTTAAAGTACAGTAACTTATCTGTTACTGAACACATCCGTTTTCTAACCAATTATAACGATATCTCGTCTGATAATTGCTATGCTGGGTCACGTGTTGGGGTTTACAGACAATGCCATGCTTATGTAATGACCGCCATATGTGCCTGTAGATGAAGCACCTGCAGATTCCTCCTCCGATCCTGTCCTCTAATGTCGCGTGGATTTCGCATCGTGTTCCTGCCGCCGCTGGGATTGCTCTGATAAACTCCAGTTCCCTTTCCCGTCCCAACGAGGGAATTGGTTGACAGAGTACATTGACTCCATGATCCTGTTGTTGCATTGATGATCATTTGAGTGCAATTCAAAGGGATACATTCAAAGGGCGTGCGTGGGGGAAATTGACTGAAGGGATTATCCTGTCGTTCTGCATTGGCTGGATGGTCCGAACGGCCGCTCGGACAGTAAGATGCAATTACACAATGTAACATAAGTTAAGATAATTACTAAAGGAATTTTCGGATTCACCCGTGACATTAAAGACACTTTATTGAATTGGAAAATAAAACAAATGGGCTCTTAATCACATATTTAAATTCCTCCCTGAATTTATTCTGAAACACCCCATAAATAAAAGTGTTGGTGCAAGCACTGAGGGCTCTCAGCATGTATCCGGACTGTTCTGCAATGGTGAATGGGTCATTGTAATCTGACCCGAAAAGTTGAACGTGTAGGAAGTTTACAATCATGAAACACACGAAGGTCACCATCCACAGTAGTATGAAGTTACCGGATATGGCCAGCAATAGAATGATGGACTTCCTTCGGTTCTCCACCTCTTGATCTGCGCCGCTCTCGGCATTTGTGTCCGCCGGAGACCGCTCCGCACTCTATTGGAGTGTAAAATGTGTTTGATTGTCAGGGCGTTGAGGAACATAATCAGTAAAATAGGTACAACTGAGGTTAAAATGGTATCGATCTCTGAATATGCTGCCCCTATCGGTGTGGTGTAGACATCTGATGGTACCCAACAGTACCAAGCCACGTTGTCAATATTATACAGAGGTGCGAGGAAAATATACACTGGAACATTTTGAAAAATACTTAATATACACGTTACTGTTATCACCACAGCCGCAGTTTTCTCAGTGCAATATTTAGCTCGTAAATTCTGATTACAAATAGTGATAAATCGATCTAAGGTGAAAGTCACCGTTAGCCAGACAGAGCAATCAATGGAAATACAATTAAATAAAATACGTAGCTTACAAATGTGAGATGTTGAGGAAAGAATATGGAAAATAGGCGCCAGACAACTCCGTGAGAATTACCTCGAAGATCAGAAGCATTAAATCGGCTACAGTCATGGATACCAGGTAGAGGGTGATACATTTCGAGAGACCACACTTTCCCAGGGAAAGAATGACGATTGCCCACAGGTTAGCTGTAGAACAGACGAAATTGAAATGACCATATTTTATTGTTCCAGGAGCACTTTAGATTGACACTTCTTCGTACGAAAGTGATTGGATTATCTATCTATATTACTAAAACTAAGATCTTGACCACTTTCTGACTTTCTCTTTCGTGATTTCTGAAAGAACGCCGCAACCTACGGCCGTTATTATTGGCCACATCGCTCAGAGTCCTCCTCCGCCAGATTTGACGGGAGGATTTTTCCCATCGATGAAAAATCAGAGAGTTATTAATGTTTTTTTTAAATGTCGCTATTCTCTCTGCAGCCCCCGCTGGCGGCAGCGGGGAGGATCTATAAAACCTGGAAGTGCTGCCTCAAAAAGGCTGGCTGTATCATCAAAGACCCACACCATTCCGGCCACACACTCATTTCCCTGCTACCAGGTGGAAGGTACAGGAGCCTGAAGACTGCAACAACCAGGTTCAGGAATAGCTACTTCCCCACAGCCATGAGGCTATTAAACCTGGATCGGACAAAACTCTGATTATTAACAACCAATTGTCTGTTATTTGCACTTCATCAGTTTATTTGTACATGTGCGAATATACTTATGTTACGGTATATGGACACACTGATCTGTTTTGTAGTAAATGCCTACTATGTTCTGTGTGCTGAAGCAAAGCAAGAATTTCATTGTCCTATCAGGGACACTTGACAATAAACTCACTGGAACTTCAACTTGAACTTGTCGTGCCTCACACAGTCTCTGCGAGACAGATGGCAACGTGGGGTGAAAGTTGCTTTTGGATAAACACGTGGATATTCAAGGGATGGGGAGGTATGGATCATGTTCAGGAACACGAGATTGGTTTATGATGCCATCATGTTGGACAGTTGGGGTGGAAGGGCCTGGTCCTGTTCTATACTCCCCTGCGTTATGTGTTTTATAGTAAATGGTGGTCCGAGCAAATATTGAGCAACAGAGGGTCATTAATGTGAAGGTCTACGGACATCTGAAAGTGGCAAACCTAAATTGGTAGAGGAACAGCCATGTGGACCGATTACAGAAGGATACACGGCCTCTTGTTGTTGCAGAGGGTGATTTGAAATTTCCGCATATGGTTTGGGACTTATTCGGTGCAAAATGATTGGATGACGCAGAGCGGAACGGTAGCGCAGCTGTATAATTGCTGCCTTCCAGCGAATGTAGCGCCGGTGACCCGGGTTCGATCCCGACTACGGTTTGTACGTTCTCACCGTGACATGCGTGGGTTTACTCAAAGATCTTCGGTTTCCTCCCACATAAAAACGACGGTAAAGGTTTGTAGGTTGTTCAAAAGGGAACTGCAGATGCTGGAATATCGAAGGTACACAAAATTGCTGGGGAAACTCAGCGGTGCAGCAGCATCTATGGAGCGAAGGAAATAGGCGACGTTTCGGGCCGAAACCCTTCTTCAGTCTGAAGAAGGGTTTCGGCCCGAAACGTCGCCTATTTCCTTCGCTCCATAGATGCTGCTGCACCCGCTGAGTTTCCCCAGCAATTTTGTGTACCTAAGGTTTGTAGGTTAATGGGATTGGTAAATGTAAAACGTGTCCCTAGTGTGTGTAGGATAGTGTTAATCTGCGGGGATCACTGGTCGGCGCAGACCCGGTGGGCCGATGGGCCTGTTTCCGCGCTGTATCTCTAAACTAAACTAAATTGATTAAGTGCATCCGGGAAGATTTCCTTAAAACGTATGTTAATAGTCCGACTCGGTGAGTGGCCACACTGACCCTTGTATTGGGTAACAATGCTGGCCAGGTGAGGTGTTGTGCAGACACGTTTTTCAAGACAGTGCTCAAAACTCCAAACGTTTTGAGATTGTCTATAATATGGATTGGTCTGGATATGACGGTGGTTACTAAATTGGGGCAAACCAGATGACAAGGTCATCAGGCGGGAACAAGGCAGGTTAGATTTGGAGTTGTTATCATCGGATAACCATATAACCATAAAACAACCACAACACGGAAACAGGCCATCTCGGCCCTTCTAGTCCGTGCCGAACACTTATTCTCCCCTAGTCCCATCTACCTGCACTCAGACCATAACCCCTCATTCCTTTCCCATCCCTATACCTATCCAATTTATTTTTAAATTATAAAAACGAACCTGCCTCCACCACTTCCACTGGAAGCTCATTCCACACGGCTACCACTCTCTGGGTAAAGACGTTCCCCCTCATGTTACCCCTAAACTTATGTCCCTTACTTCTCAAGTCGTGTCCTCTTGTTTGAATCGTCCCTACTCGCAATGGAAAATATTTATCCACGTCAACTCTGTCTATTCACTAGGGGCGCTGCACTGGCAGCAGCCTCTACCTACAGCCTGTCTGTTATTTCTATCTTTTGTTTTATTTTTAGGTAGTCTAAAGTCTTGTGTTGGGGGAAACTTTTACTTTTCTATGTGGGGGAGGGGGGCAGGGTAAGGGGGAAACCGTTTCCCAGTCTCTTCCTGGCGGGGACGCGACTATTTCTCCGAGTCGCGTCCTCGCCCCCCACCTCGCGGCCTACCAGCTGGATCGGAGCGGCCTTTCCTGCCGGGGACTGGGAACCGGACCGGGGCTGCTACAGCGGCGGCGCAGCGCTGGAGTCACCGCGGAACGGGCGATACCTACCTGGGTCGCCGTTTGGAGCTCCGAAGCGTTGAGCCGCTGCTCCAACATCGTGGAGCTCTGGTGCGGAGAGCTTCCAACGCGGGCGGAGCTGAACATCATCGTGCAGTCCTGGGGCGCCTTGCAGAGGGTCTCCAGCAGCAGTCTCCACCCGGCGCGACCTACGGACTTTGGGAGCTCCGGTAGGAAGGGGCCGACTCTGGTGTCCACGCCGCTGAGGACGTCCCGCAGCCCCGACGTCGGACTTACAACAGCCCAGCGAGCGGTCCTGGACATCGGGCCGCCCGTAGCGGCAACTGCGGAGGGCTTGGGGAGGCCATGACCACGGGAAACAATGGAGGAAGAGACTGACTTTGGTGCCATCCCACACAATGGGGAACTTTGATTCTGCTGTGTGGGGATGTTTTATCTCAAACCCTATAGTGTGTTGTGCCCCTTTTTTATTGTATGGCTGTATGGGCATTTCATTTCACTGTGCCATCTGGCACATGTGATGAATAAATCTATCTTGTATCTTGTATCGTGTATCTTGTATCCCTCTCATCATTTTAAAGACCTCTATCAAGTCCCCGCTTAACCTTCTGCGCTCCAAAGAATAAAGAACTAACTTGTTCAACTTTTCTCTGTAACTTAGTTGCTGAATGCCAGGCAACATTCTAGTAAATATCCTCTGTACTCTCTCTATTTTAACAAATCATCAGCACCCATTTGCAGTCATTTAAAAGCCAGCTGATCAACATGCGGGACCATCATGTTCCAATTTGGACGAGAGGTCATGCCGGCAAGGTGAAGGAGCAGTCGATGACCAAGGAGATTATAAACGTTCTCAGGAAGAAAACAATAAGCGCGTGTCAGGTTTAAGAAGGTGACATTAGAGGAACATCAAGCGAGCAGGAAAGTACTCAGCTGGGCGATTACGAGCTCCTAAATGGAACATGAAATGTTAATGGAATCGAATTACTGAAACCTTAAAGGCATTTAAGACGTATGTTAAAATTAATAGTGTAACCAGGGAGAAAGTGGGACCAACACAGTGATACTGGAGGGTATCTATACTTGGAGTAGTAGGATGCAGATGAGGTTCGTAACGGGTACTATGTATCTGCATTTACCGAGAAGCACTTGTTAGACAGCGAGATCAGTGTGAAGAATACAAATATGCTGGGGCAGTTTGACATCCAGAAAGAGGTGATGCTGATGCTCTTGAAAACATGACGGGATTTTGAATTTTCCCTGGCTACACGCTAGTCCCTAGAGAAACGAAGAGTGGCAAATAGTGTTCCTTTGTTTATGAATGGAAGTAGAGAGCATCAGACAACGAGAGGCCGATGCGCGTCACGTCTTTGGTAGGGAAACAATTGGAGATAATTCTTCAACATAAGATTCACTACAATTTGGATGAACTATAAATAATCAGTTACAGTCTTCCGCAGATTTGGCCTCAACCCATGCAGTGATGCAAGCTGAGAGAATACTGCCGTTGAAGCTTCCGCCGAAGCTTGGAAGAGCACCGGGAGACATGGCGATTATTCTCAGTCTCGGGCTTAGTAGGAGAATTCATGGTTGACACCATGGTCCAATAAGTGATCTCGCTAAAAACACCGGTGGCTCATTGGCCGTTGGGAAGCCTACGGGTTGAACACCGAGGCGCTCCATTAGTCTTTGGCACAACGTCTGGGATACATGCGTAGCCATACGAGAACTGCTGCGATGGTCTTGGTTCGCTCACCGGCAGGATATGTTTTCTAGGGTGCCTGTAAATTCCTCCTTCTGAACGGATATGTACGTGGCTCCAGGCAAGTTTCTGCCACTACGCATGTGTGGTCATGTCCTTTCTGTGTTTGTCGGCGGACCGTTTTTCCGGGAGACAAAGGCGAGAGGGGGCAGCTGGTTCGTTCATAATATGTTTTTTGAACTTGCCGTTTGTGTTGTAGTTAGGCCTGGATAGCGAGTGGATCACGAACCTGACGTATTAGCAGTTGCTTAGCTTCTGGAAGGGTTTGTATGGATATCAAATGCTCTGCTGGTGAACGTAAAGGGCCTGTCCCACGAGCATGGGACTGCATGCGGCAAGCGCGACCAAACCGGAAGCGGGGGCCGCTCGGAGGTCGCGTGATCCCGTACGAGTTGAGGTGAAGTTCGAGCGAAGGCGTACGCCGTCAAGACGCTACGTACGGCGTCGAGACGGTGCGTACGGCGTCGAGACGGTGCGGGCCGACCGTTGCCGCGCGGAATTTTTGGACAGTGTCAGTTTTTGGAGCCCAGCGCGATGTCGGGACCAGCCCCGCACAACTCCATACGGCTCCGGCGATCGACGTGGGACCGGCCCCGCGAGGCCGTACCGCTCAAGCGACTACGTTAGGTCGCACTAGCCGCATGTAGTCGCATGCTGGTGGGACAGGCCCGCAAGAATGTGTCCCGCGAAACGTTGCGTCAGTTGAGAAGGTCCCTAAAGACATTAGACCCCGCCCATTTAGGTTTTTCCATCAACTATTTCGCACTGCGAGCGGCAGTTTCCGCTAACCCGTTCGACTGCGGATATTCCGGGCTGCTGGTGATTTCTTTGAAATCCAAGCGGTGGGAAAGTCTATGAAGCTTTAGCTTGTAACTGCATTGTCCGACATGAGGGAGAGTGGGACCCCGTGAACTGAGAAGTGTCTTGACAATGTCTAAATAACTGCCGCCCAAACCAATCGGAGTAGGAGTCCACGAAAACCAGGTACTGGTTGACATTCCATCGAAAAGGTCGGTCGCCAGGATTGTGCACGGTAGATCAGGAACCGGGTGATGCAGGAGCGGTTCCTTCTGCTGATGTGGTGCTAGGCTGTTATCCGCACACGACTGCGTCCTCTGCCGCACATAGTCCCACATGGCAGGCCAGAAGACGATGCTCTTGGCCTGCTGTACTGTTGCCTGTGAAGCAGGGTGCCCTCTGTGAATGGTCTGAAAGTACTATTTTTGCCTTAAAGCTGGGACCACTTCTAGACTATTATCGGCCATTCATGATAACTCCGTTCGCAATACCAGTTCGTTCCCGACGGGAAAGTATGGCAACACAGAATGTGGAAGTAAGTGCTGCTTGTTAGGCCATCCGCGTTCAATGATAGATGCGAGTAACTGTAGGGTGTTGGCTTCAGCTGTGTAGACAATCAACGTATCCAGCCCCGAAGGGTAGCTGTGGCCAATCATCATGACATCAAATGTGTCATTCTCGGCTGCATGTCTATCGTCGGTTTTCCTGGGTGCACGGGGCAGGGTGTCTGCCTGGTACATGCCCTTCCCACGTTTTAAGGTTAGGGTGATGTCGCACTTCTGGAAACGCCACTGACGAGATCGCCAGTGGTGGAGCTCCATCCGCCGCGGCCTTGTTGGCTTCGGAAGCCGCGGTCTCGAGTAAGGAGGCGGCCGTTCCTGGTGTCGCATGCCGCTGAGAGGATTCTCCCGACGCCGGAACACCATCACCCGGCGAGAGCGGCCTGGAACATCGGGCCTCCGTAGCGGCGACTGCGGAGGCCTCAATAGGCCTGACATGCGGATGGGACTGGAATTAGTGCCTTCCCTCACAATGGAAACCATTGTGGGAGGGATGTTTTTTATGTTAAAGTTCTTTATTATTGTCATGTTTGTATTCTTTTTTTATGTGCTGCATTCGCAACAAGCATTTCACTACACCTAATAAGGAAACCTTTGAACCTTTGAACCTCTCTGGGTGAAAACCATCTCAGCCCTAATTGGCCTTCTCTTTATTTTTATACTGTGACACCTGGCTCTGGACTCCCCCAACATTGGGAACATTTTACCTGCATCTAGCCTGTCCAATCCCTTAAAAACTGTATATGTTTCCATAAGATCCCCTCTCATACGCCTAAATTCCAGTAAACATAAGCCCATCTTATCGATCCGTTCTTTCATTATATGTCAGTCCCGCCATCCCGGGAATTAACCCGGTGAACTTGCGCAGCACTCCCTCAATAGCAAGAATGTCCTTCCTCAAATTCGGAGACCACAATTGCGCACAATACTCGAGATGTGGTCTCACCGGCACCCTTACTGTAAGTAAGTAAGTAAGTAAGTAAGTAAGTAAGTAAGTTTTATTTATATAGCACGTTTTAAGTCAACTCGCATTGACACCAAAGTGCTTTACATAATTTAAATAATAAGTTCCATTACAAACCATAGAAAAAGGTTAAAAAAAATGAATAAAATGGACACACATTATAGAGTTCAACACAAACGTCCCCCCACAGCTGAATCAAAACATTTCCACTGTGGGAAAGGCACCAGAAAGTTAAGTCCTCTTCCTCTGTGAAACACCCGAGGTCGGGGCCCATTTGTGGCCGTGCAGCCAGTCCAATGATTTTCAGGGCCCTCTTGCCGTGAAGATGGAACATCGGCGTCGGGTGAAACATTCCTCAGCGGCTTGGAAAAGTCTGGAGCGGCTGCCTTCTCCCCGGAGACCGGAGACCGGAGCACTCGTAGCCCTCAGGCCGTGCTGTTTGGAGATCCGACCCCGGCGAACTCGAACACTGGCTCCGCGGCGTTCCAAATCCAGCGCCGCCCGCGGCCGGACGCCCGCAGCCCCAGCTCCGCGATGTTGGGATCGACGGCCACAGCGCTCTGGAGCTTACCGCACGGCGACCCGGTAAGGCATCGCCCGCTCCGTGTTGGTATCCCAGCGTTGTGCCACCGCCACCGTAGCTGTAGTCCCGGCCGGTCCCGACAGGAAACGCCGCTCCATTCCCGATGGTAGGCCGCGAGGACGGGGCGAAGAAGCAGCTTGCAGGGATGCTGCCTCTCCGACCAGGTAGGTGACTAAGAAATAAAGTTTCCCTCTTCCCCACCCCCACCCCCCACATAGAAGACCTCCACTAACATTTTTTAACAGGACTTAAAATAAAATAAAATAAAAAAAGGTGTAGAGACGGACTGCGGGCAGGCTGCCATACACAGACGGCGCCCACTCCCGCACATCCGCCATCTTGTATCCGCCAATAGATAGCAAGTAACAAGCAGAACTTGAATTATGTGAATGTATTATACATTATTCAAGATATTTTATCCGGCGTCTTCACTCTGATTTTAACCGGTGATGTTGATGCCTATTTGTACTTACCGTATTTTACACAGTACTACACTACTGCAAATAGGAATTGTGTTTCACCTCGAACAACGTTGCTGTAGAATGACACATGTTGTAAATCTGAAATAGGACATTTAATCAAAATGTATTTCTTTAGTGATACCTGGGCCGTGTTCGATGCATTGTTGATCAGAGCTGGCAATAGAACTGCTCTTGCAAATCACGAAAGCATCCACTGGCTCACTGAAGTGGCAAGTAATCACCATGTGGGATAATATCTGCTTTGCAGTCATAGGAGATAAATGGACCATGTTTAACTGTGCACTATGAAGCAAATGATTCTGAAATAGACACTTTGTTGGAATAATTTAGTGGGTCAGCGAACATCTGTGGAGAACATAAATACGCGGCATTTAGGGAAGTGACCTTCTTCACACATTGCAGTGGGCGGGGGGGTGAAGCTGGAAGAGAAGTGTTACGGGGCAAAGCCGGACAAATGACATGTGGATACAGCATCGCAGTAGTTTTGATTGGCAGATGATTGCACAAAGGACAGAGATGAAAACACAAACATTGAAAGACAAAGATAAACGGGAAGCGGATTATTTGCACATCACGCATCTAGTGTTAGACAGATGTGTTTCATCACGACCTTATTTAGCATCGCGAATGCCCAGGTATCTCATATTTCTCCTGGGCAGTTACAACCCAGTGGTATGAATATTGATTTATCTAACTTCAAGTAACCACTGCATTTGCTCTCTCATGTTGACAAACTCCATGACAAAGGGACTAAAGAATTGTATTGTGTCATTGATAACTATGGACTGAATCAGCATGTGACGGAGCCCACACACAACAAAGGTCACACTCTGGACTTAGTCATGTCCAAGGGTGTTAGTATTTCTAAGGTTGTTGTGATTGATGCTGCCCTCTCTGATCATTCCTGTGTTTTCTTTGAGAGTGCTATCACTGTGCAGACTAATGTTCAAAGAAAAGTAATCACAAACAGTACATAACAGAAAACACCTGTGGAGCATGTATTCAAGCTTTCTCCTCCACGCCCACTCTCCATTGGGTCTCAGTAAATGAGCTTGTCGATAATTTCAAAGTAAAAATTACAAATATTATTGATGCCATTGCACCCACTAAGGTGAAAGTGGTCCCTGGCAAAAAGAAGTCTCCATCGAGAAACGCCACATTGGAAAAAATTGAAAAAAGAGAGTGTCGGAAAGCTGAACGTAGGTGGCGGAAAACAAATCTCCAGGTTCACTATTACATCTATAAAGAAAGACTTCGAATCTACAACTTGGAACTGAGAAATGCAAAGCAATCCTTCTTCTCTGACATCATTGCCAAAACGATAATATTGCACGGGCCTTGTTTACTACTGTCGACAGGCTAACACAACCCTCCTGTGTCAGTAGCCCCTGAACTGCTTTCCACAAGGGCCTGTAATGAATTTGCCTCCTTCTTCACTGACAAAATTCAGAAAATTAGGCAAGCAGTCAGTGCCTCCACATCAGGTGCAGGACATGTGTTGTCCATGTGTCCACTTATAATCAATTCAAATATCATGACACAATTTTATGTTATTAACCATAAAACCTTGGAGGACATTATACAACATTTAAAATCCTCCTCCTGCTGCCTCGATATTCTACCAACAGGCCTTTTCAAAGGTGTATCAAACTGCATGACCTCAGACTTTCTACACATTGTAAACACGTCCCTTCTCTCAGGTGTCTTCCCACAGGCCCTGAAAACTGCTGTTATCAAGCCTCTCTTAAAAAAGAACCTTAGATACTTCACTACTGAACAATTATAGACCAATATCAAACCTCCCATTTCTCAGTAAAATCATTGAAAAAGCTGTTTTTAAGCAGCTGAACAATGTCATGTTAATGAACAGCTGTTTTGATGTCTTCCAGTGGGGATTTAGACCACACCACAGCACCGAGACGGCTCTTGTTAAGGTCTTCAATGACATTCACTCTAACACTGACAATGGCAACATTTCAGTCTTAGTATTACTAGATCTCAGTGCTGCATTCGACACAGTCGATCACAACATATTACTAGACCGTCTGGAAAACTGGGTGGGACTTTCGGGCACAGCATTAAAATGGTTTGAATCCTACTTGAAGGACAGTGACTACTTTGTGTCTATAGGTAATTACACATCTGAGCGTGCAAAAATTACATGTGGAGTTCCCCAGGGCTCCATTCTGGGGCCTCTTCCGTTTAACATCTACATGCTTCCACTGGCTCAGATCATGAAAAACATCCAAATATGTTACCATGGTTACGCAGACGACACACAAATCTACATAACAATATCACCAGGAGCCTATAGTCCAATACAAGCACTGAGTAGATGCATTGAGCAAATCAACGATTGGATGAACCAGAATTTTCTCCAATTAAACAAAGAAAAAACTGAAATAATTGTTTTTGGAGCCAAGGAAGAACGATTAAAAGTTAGCACCCAGCTTCAAATGGTAATGCGAAAAACAACAAACTAAGCCAGAAACTTAGGAGTAGTCATGGACTCAGACCTGAACTTCAACAGCCACATAAAAACAGTCATAAAGTCAGCCTACTATCACCTAAAGAATATATCAAGGATTAAAGGACTTATGTCTCAGCAGGATTTGGAGAAACTTGTCCATGCGTTTCTCTTCAGCAGGCCCGACTACTGTAACCGTGTCTTTACAGATCTCCCTAAAAAGTCGATCAGACAGCTGCAGTTAATTCAGAACGCTGCTGCTCGAGTCCTCACTAAGACCAAAAAAGTAGATCACATTACTACAGTTCTGAGGTCTTTACACTGGCTTCCTGTCTGTCAAAGAATTGATTTCAAAATACTACTACTGTTGGTTTACAAAGCACTGAATGGTTTAGGGCCAAAATACATTTCTGAACTTATGCTTAGCTACGAACCACTCAGACCTCTCAGATCGTCTGGGGCAGGTCTTCTCCGTGTCCCCAGAATCAGAACTAAACATGGAGAGGCAGCATTTAGTTTTTATGCACCACATATCTGGAACAAACTCACAGAAAACTGCTGGTCTGCTGCAACCTCAGCTCTTTTAAATCTAGACTGAAGACTTTTCTGTTTGCCGCTGCCTTTCAGTAAACAATAGAATTTATTAATTACCTATACTGCACTGTAACTTCTATTCCTGGTTTTATTCTATTTTAAATATTTTATTTGATTGCTTTTAATTTTGTAATTATTTTATCTGAATAATCTAACAATCGTTTTACATCTAAATGTCATTTTATATGTGTTTCTTTCCAATGCTTATAATGTTTTATGTAAAGCACTTTGAATTACCTTGTTGGTGAAAGATGCTATACAAATAAACTTGCCTTGCCTTGCCTTGCCTCTCTCTCCCTCCCCCACCCAATTCGCATCAGTTTCTCGTCCTCGCCACTCAAACAGCTATCAATGGCCTGTTTACTGAATCATCGTTACATTTTAGCATATATTTCATTTGTCCTGTATCTCTCTACATCACCATCTACATCTCTCGTTTCCCTTTCTCCGACTCTCAGTCTGAAGAAGGGTAACGACCCGAAACGTCACGCACCCCTTCTCCAGAGATGCTGCCTGTCCCGCGCAGTTACTCCGGCATTTTGTGTCATTTTCGCCAAGGAGCGAAGGAGTTTATAGATAATCGCAAAGACTCTCCGTCCCATTATTCCTATATAGATGATGTAAATATTTAACTAAGAAATAATTAAACAATTCAGAACAACGCTGGCTTCTTATCCGTTCTAAAATATCTCCGAAATATCATTGTACACTGTTTATTTGTCTGAGTATCGTGTGTACATTTCGTATATTCACAATATGCATCCCTTTGGTATCAGTTTCATCAATTTGCGTTCAGCAAAGTAACTCTAATAGTAACTGTAACCCCAGCGATTGTAACTGTGGATAGCACTTTTAACAGTGGCCAGCACAGTATACACTTCCATAGATTAATGTGTATTCCTCTCACCACACACGCACAGACAGACAGAGAGAAAGCGGAAGAGAGAGAGAGAGAGAGAGATGTTTATGTCAATTTCTCTCTGTCTCTCACACACACGCACGCACACACACACACACACACACACACACACACACACACACACACACACACACGCACACACACACGCACACGCACACACACACACACACACACACACACACACACACTGTCAACACCGTCTGCAAAGGAGTACGCTGGAGTAACTCAGCGGATCAGGCATCTTGGGAAATAATGGATAACTGACATTTCGGGTTGGGGCCTTTCTTCAGATTCCAGCAACTTCACAATTTTCAATGTTGCAGCATCTCAGTTTATTGTGTCTTCTTTCACATGGGACCCAAGGAGGGATAGATAGCTGAATGAATAGAAAATTAGCATCATAGAAGGAAGCAGATGGTGATGGTGGAAGATTGTTTTACTGACTGAAGCCTGAAAAACAATTGGTGGGATAATTAATACAGAGACACGTGAAGTGTTGCATTTTTGGGACATGTAACATAGGAATGACCTACACCGTGAATGTGAAGGCGCTGGGACGTGGTTTGGAGCAGATAGATAGAGGAGTACAGGTACATAGTTCCTTAAAATTGGCGTCATAAGTAGATAGGGTGGTCAAAACTGCTTTTGGTACATTGGCCTCCATCAGTCTGAGTATAGAAGTTGGGAGGTCATGTTGCAGTAATATATGACGTTGCTGAGGCCAACTTTACGCCACTGTGTTCTGATTTGGTCATCGTGTTATAGGAAAGATGTTGTCAAACTGGAAAGAATACAGAGAAGATTTACAAAGTTGTTGCCAGGACCCGAGGGTCTGAGCTATAGGGGAAGAATGAGCAGGCCAGATCTTTGGGGTTTTTTTGAAACGCAGGACGTTGAGGGGCACTTTTAAACAGGTGCACACATTCATGTGAGAAATAGTTCTGCTAAATGTACAGTCTTTTGCCCAGAAAATTGTAATCGAGAACCAGAGAATAAAGTTTTATTTTGTAGGGGGGTATATTTAATAGGAACCCGGTGGGTGACTTTTTTACACAAATAATGGCGGGCAACATTTCATAAACATGTGGACGGGGACATAGATATGGCACGTTTGGAGGGGTAGGGGCCAAACAGAGGCGGGGCATGTTGGTCAGCTTTGGCAGGTTGGGCCGAAGGGCCTGTTTCCACGCTTATTTAATCTGACTGTGTGTCTGGGCATCTTGCAGCCGGAAGATTCAACACTGAGTTCTCCAACCTCAAATAACTCGTTCTGTATTTCTGTCGGTGTCAAAATTAACCATTTCCATTTCTCCTCAATTTGTCACAGAGTTGTCATATTTTACTCGTCTAGTCTTGCCTGCCCAGCACATCTCCCAGTTTAACTGCCTGCAACAAATTGTACAGATAATGAAACAAATGTCCTTGTCCCTGCCGCTGTTAACCCATGTGGACGCGGCCCATCGGAGATGGTACATTAAGTCTGACGAGCGGAAAGGGGAAGTTAACTTTCCTGTTAATGCGTTTCCGTTTTGACTGTCATCTTCTTGTTATTGATCATTGATTTATCTGTTGTCGTTTCAGTAAGTGGTAGCAGCTTTCCAATTTTCTGAATTCGAAAATGTCCGATGTTCTCGTTTTTCTAAACCAGGAATACCCATGTGCCAAATCTAACAGCCTATTAAACGCAGCTTTCATATCTGCCTCGACCCCCCCCCCCCTGGCAGCGCGGTCCTGGCACCCCTCAACATGTGTATGAAGTCACTTTATCCGCCCGTTTCCTTTAAACCTTCTTCAACCAATGTCCTCTAACCTTTCACACTTCAAAGTCAAAGTATCAAAGGTATTTTATTAGTCACATTCACATACACCCATGTGTAGTGAAGTGAACTGCTTTTTGCCATTGTGCAGCACACACAAAAAAGAATACAGACATAACACCAATGAGAGTTTTAAACACAAAGAACATCCACCCACAATGGTTCCCATTATGAGGGAAGGCACAGTGACCAGTCCCCAACCCCATTTCACCCATAGTCGGGCCTATTGAGGCCTCCACAGTTGCCTCTACGGAGGCCCGATGTTCCAGGCCGTTCTCGCCGGGTGATGTTGCGCCGGGGTCGGGAGAGTCCTCCCAGCGGCTTGGGAACCCTGGAATGGCCGCTTCCGAACTGGAGGCCGCGGCTTCCGAAGCCAACAAGGCCGCGCCGGTTGGAGCTTCACAACTGGCGATCTCATCTGGAGATCCCAGGCTCCCGATGTTAAGTTCAGCGCCGCCACCCGCCGCTGGTCGCTCCACAGGCCCGCAGCTCCGCGATGTTTTCCCCAGCGATCCTCAGCTCACCGGAGCTCCAGCGCGGCGACCCGGGCAAGGCATCGCCCGCTTCGCTCCGCGATAGCGCTCGAGCGCTGTGCCGCCGCCGAAACCGAGGTTCTGGTCGGTTCCCGACAGGAAACGCCGCTCCAGGCCCGCTGGTAGGCCGCGAGGACGGGTTGAAGCTGCAGCCCGGAGAAAAGCTGCCTCTCCGACCAGGTAGGGACCCTGAAAGGTAGTTTCCCCCTCCCCCCCCCCCCCCCCGAACCCCCCACATAAAAAAGTCTAGACCTCCAAACAAAACACTTAACTAAGTAAGATTTTAAAAAAAAGACGAAGAGACAGACAGCTGCTGGCTGGGCAGCCGTGCACAGGACAGCGCCCCCTACGGACTTCAAACGTGGAAATAGTTATTGACTGATTATCTGATCCATGTTTGTCATAATTTAATAACCATATAACCATATAACAATTACAGCACGGAAACAGACCAACTCGGCCCTACAAGTCCGTGCCGAACACTTATTCTCCCCTAGTCCCATCTACCTGCACTCAGAACATAACCCTCCATTCCTTTCCCGACCATATACCTATCTAATTTATTTTCAAATTATAAAATCGAACCTGCCTCCATCACTTCCACTGGAAGCTCATTCCACACAGATACCACTTTCTGAGTAAAGAAGTTCCCCCACATGTTACCCCTAAACTTATGTCCCTTAATTCTCAAGTCATGTCCTCTAGTTTGAATCTTCCCTACTCTCAATGGGAAAAGCTTATCCACGTCAACTCTGACTATCCCTTTCATCATTTTAAATATATCTTAACAGGTCCCCTCTCATCGAGTCCCCTCTTAACATTCTGCGCTCCAAAGAATAAACACCTAACTTGTTCAACCTTTCTCTGTAACTTAGTTGCTGAAAGCCAGGCAACATTCTAGTAAATCTCCTCTGTACTCTCTCTATTTTGTTGACATCATTCCTATAATTAGGCGACCAAAATGGTATACTATACACCAGAATTGGCCTCACCAATGCCTTGTACAATTTTAACATTACATCCCAACTTCTCTACTCAATGCTCTGATTTATAAAGGCGAGCACACCAAAAGCTTTCTTTGCCACCCTATGTACATGAGATTCCACCTTCTGGGAACTATGCACAGTTATTCCTAGATCCACCTGTTCAACTGCATTCCTCAATTCGCCACCATTTACCATGTACGTCCCATTTTGATTTGTCCTGCCAAGATGTAGCACCTCACACTTATCAGCATTAAACTCCATCTGCCATCTTTCAGCCCACTCTTCCAAATGGCCTAAATCTCTCTGTAGATTTTGAAAATCTACTTCATTATCCACAACACCACCTATCTTAGTATCATCTGCATACATACTAATCCAATTTACCACACCATCATCCAGATCATTGATGTACATGACAAACAACAGTGGACCCAACACAGATCCCTGTGGCACCACACTAGTCACCGGCCTCCAACCTGACAAACAACCATCCACCATTACACTCTGGCATCTCCCATACAGCCACTGTTGAATCCATCTTGCTACTCCACCATTAATACCCAACAATTGAACCTTCTTAACTAACCTTCCATGAGGAACCTGCCTTACTAAAGTGCATATAGACAACATGAAGTCCATTTATACACATCTCTCAGGAAAAAGTGTGCTAAAAAGATCTTCATGTATCTTCAATACTGATTAGTCTGCAGGGAGAGAATGTAGATAGCAGGCACATAACCCTTGACTGATGAGGGCAGCAGAGTGAATGCAGGTGTAACTCATTATTACATCAGGTGCGGAATGTAGAGAGTCTCAACTGTCTGGCGACGCGGCAGGTGTGACGGGAGCTCCCCCCCCCCCCTCACACGGACACCTCCTGGCCGTTGTTGCTGTTGATGAAAACCACGGATGAGGGAAGGGTGCAGGATGTGACGGGCAGGGATCCAGCTCCTCTCCTCTGGTCCGTTGCCCTCCCAGTCAATCAGGTAGTGGATCCCTCTGCCACGCCGCCGGGACTTCAGCAGCCGCTTCACCATGTACACGGGGCCACCGTCAATGATGCGGGCTGGCGGAGGTAGCACAGGAGCGGGACACAGGGAGCTGGATGATTCACGCTTAACCCTGGATACATGGAAGGTGGGGTGAATACACATAGACCGGGGCAGTCTAAGGCGGACAGCAGAGTGGTTGATGACTCTGAGAACAATGAATAGACCAATAAACCGGGGCGCCAACTTACTGGACTCAACGCGGAGGACGAGGTCTCGGCTGGACAGGCAGACCCTCTGCCCAGGGCGGTAGCAAGGGGCATGGGTCCGGTGATATCCGCCCGCGAGCAGACGGGCCTCCCTCCTGGTCTGACGACCGCGGCGCACAAACCGCTGGGCAGAGAGAACGGAGACCTTCTCCTCTTGGTCTGGGAACAGAGGTGGCTGGTAACCTCGGGAGAAGTGGGATGGAAACAGACCGGTAGCAGAACTGGGCCGGGAATTGTGGACATATTCAATCCACGCCAACTTACTGGATCAGGAGGTAGGATTGGCGGACACAAGGCAACGTACGGTGGCCTGTGGGTCCTGGTTGTCTCTCTCCGGCTGGCCATTAGATTGTGGATGGAACATAGGCATAGAAACATAGAAAATAGGTACAGGAGTAGGCCATTCGGCCCTTCGAGACTACACCGCCATTCAATATGATCATGTTTGATCATCCAACTCAGTATCCTGGACCTGCCTTCTCTCCATACCCCCTGATCACTTTATCCACAAGGGCCACATATAACTCCCTCTTAAATATAGCCAATGAACTGACCTCAACTACCTTCTGTGGCAGAGAATTCCACAGATTCACCACTCTCTGTGCGTAAAATGATTTTCTCATCTCGGTCCTAAAAAACTTTCCTCTTATCCTTAAACTGTGACCCCCTAGTTCTGGACTTCCCCAACATCGGGAAGAATCTTCCTGCATCTAGCCTGTCCAACCCCTTAAGAATTTTGTAAATTTCTATAAGATTCCCCTCAATCTTCTAAATTCTAGCGAGTCCTGCCAACCCAGATGAGAGGCTGACGGTGGAGCCAACCAGGGAGCAGAAAGATTTCCAGATACAAGACCGAAGATAGACACAAAATGCTGGAATAAATGATCCGTTCAAGCAGCGTCTGTGGAGAGAAGGAATGACGGTCGCTTCGGGTCGACACCGTCTGAAGAAGGGTCTCGACCCGAAAGATCACCCATTCCTTCTCTCCAGAGATGCTGCCTGGCCCGCTAAGTTAAGGGCCTGTCCCACGAGCATGCGACTGCATGCGGCTAGCGCGACCTAACTTGGTCGCTTGAGCCGTAAGACGTCGCGGGGCCGGTCCCACTTCGATCGCTGGAGCCGTATGGAATTGTGCGGAGCTGGTCCCGACATCCGGAACACTGACACTGTCCAAATATCCCGCGCGCGAACGGCCTGCCGGCCCGCAGCGTCTTGACGGCGCACGCAGCGTCTTGACGGCGTACGCAGCGTATTGACGGCGTACGCCTAGCGCGTGGCATTGCGCGATGACGATACGCTTGACGCCGTGAGACGTCTAAATCCAGTCGGCCCGCCTCCTGCCCAGCTGATTGGTGAGGATGACGTCGGGACCAGCTCCAGACGGCTCCGCTGTTGGAAGTGGGACCGGCCCCGCGAGGACGTCCCGGCACCTTCCCCACCCCCTCCCCCGGCGTGTCCCCACTGCCCCCCTCCCAGTGCCCGTGATCCCTCAGCCCCCCAATCCGTGACCCCCACTCTCCCAACGTCCGTGACCCCCCACCACCCAATCCCAGTGTCCCCACGCACCCCACAACCCCCAATCCCAGTGACCCTACCCCGCAATCTCCGTGACCCCCCTCAATCCCAGTAACCCCACCAACCAATCCCCGTGACCCCCCCACCCCCATCCCAGTGATCCCCACCCCCAATCCCCGTGACCCCCCACCCCCAATCCCAGTGAGCCCCCTCAATCCCAGTGACCTCACCCCCCAATCCCCGTGATCCCGTGACCCGCCCACCCCAGTGACCCCCTCCCCACCCCCCAATCCCAGTAACACGCATCCCCCAATCCCCGTGACCCCCCACCCCCCAATCCCCGTAACCCCCCACCCCCAATCCCCGTGACCCCCCACCCCCAAGACCCCCCCACCCCCCAATCCCAGTGATCCCCACCCCCATAAACACCGCCCCGCCCCTCAATCCCCTGCCCCCCCCCCTCCCTCCCACCAGCCACGGACAAACAGCTGGAGAACACACTGGATTTTATTGAACAGTTATGTGGCGACAGTGAAGCAGTACACGCCCCCCCCGCAAAGAATCACATTCCCTGATCACCCCCCCCCCCCCACAGTCCACGGGTGGATGTGACGTCACAACGCAAGGAACCTCCCCCCCACCCACTCCGTCACCGGGCCTCGGGTCAACCAGCGCTGCAACGCTCCATCTGCGATTCCCACCAGATGTTGAACAAGACTGTTCATCCCTGAACCCCGTCATTGCAGGAACATTATGGGCAGCAGCAGCCCCCCCCCCCCCCCCCCACCAATGCAGTCAGTAAATGAGCAGCGACCCATAGAGCGAAGCGCAAATTCCAAATCACCAAATCAGCTGTAGATGCGCTCATTGCTCACCCATCCCCCCCCCCCCAATTACACCGCCCCCCCCCGACAGCAGAAACCCCGCAAACTTGTCCCGCTCTCCACCGACGCTCCTGTACCGGCGGCGGGGGCAAACGGCGGCCCTGGGGGAGACAGACAGACAGAGAGTGAGTTGGTTACAGAGCGACACAAGCCCACCCGTGTAGCAGTAGTATTGACCCCCGCCCCCTGCCGGCAATACACTCCCCCAGCACCACAGTACAGTACAGCACAACAACAGGCCCTTCGGCCCACACTGTCTGTGCCGACCATGCTGCCGACATCAACTATCTGTCTGTGCGTCACCCTCCCTCCCCCCCTCCCCGCATGTACACGTGTCCATTCACAAGTCTCTTTAATGTCACTGTCATGTCAGTGACGCCCCCCCCCCCCCCCATCCCCTCAATTTTACTTCGGAGTCACATGAGTGATTCCGTGAAGAACCCGTTCAGCACGCATGCGCGAAATTACGTCCAGCAGTGCAACAGCGGCACAGCGGGATCAGGCGCTCCCGCTATGAAGGTGAAAGAACGGACCGTCAGGTAAGCTGACGTCGGGTTTTTCTTTTACAGGGAGCCTTCTACTGTCCGGCAGAGAAGAAAGGCTCTGCAACAAACCTGCCCCACGCTCGACTCCACGTAGGAACGTTTCATCTCGCAATTGGGCAGCAACAAGGCGGTAGGACCGCTTACCGGGCAGTCCGCTACCCCGACACCGCGTCTGAGCCCAGCCCCGCTAGCGCCTGAGCATCGGGCTGGATGTATAAGCCAAGGAAGAGGCGTTCCGGCCGGTGGCTCCGACTTATCGGACGGGGACGTCTCTCCACCCAGGCGGGGAGAGAGAAAGCCGCCTGAGCCGCATGGAGCGGCTCTTTGAGCAAGAGCTCCAGCGAGGTGCACCCCAGGAGGGGCGCTCTCGCAGAGGGGGGTCAGGCACTCCCTCCACAGTTCCTTGTGCACTGTCCATTGCTTCCTCCTTTCCAGAGGATAGCTTTGGTGACCAGGACTGGGCTGATCAAGAACAGGGGCAATGGCTGAAGATCTCGGGAGTATGCAAGGGGTGCAGGAACAGGAAGAGCTGCTAGGTGTGATGAACAGCTACGTGGAAACCCCACGTGCAGGAGGCCGTTAAAAGCCTGACGACAGCCATCACATCGTTTTTTCTCCTCGTTCAATGGACACATACGGAGATGACCCCAACCTTCGTAAACAAGTCATAAGACCTACCATAAAATCCTACATTGCGGGGTTGTGCTTACCCCAGTCACTGAGACAGACCCACTGCTCTTTGGCAAAAACCTCACAACGCATATGAAGGACATGCAAGAGGTTTTACAAAACTTTCGGCTCATGAGGGCAAGGCCGGGACGAGTAACCAAAAACAGTCATTCCTACGCAGCAGCACCTCATCGCATCCATCAGTCAACGTCTACCATATCGGACGGATGAAAGCTCGGGGTCCGCATCTATCACCGAATGTCTACTTTAGACCAGGGCCCAGAGCGGACCCCATGGAAAATGAGCCACCCCCCAACGTCATCGCCACGTCAGACGACGTGCAACACTCGTTGGACCGGCAGGGAACAGAAGTTACCCATAACCATGGAGATAGGTGGGTCTGGTTCCTACCAGTATATAGAGTAATACTAACACATAGGAGTCTATCACGAGTGATCAGTATATACTCAATGGCATTAGTGAATACAATTCATACTAGTAAAATTGCCACCAGGTCAACATTCACCCCAGAGGGTATTTTTCCTCTCTCCGTTAAAGAAACAAGAGGGACAAGCTGAACTGGTGAGAATAATTTCAAAGGGTGTCATGGGAAAACTTGAACCCTTGCAATTCGTATCAAATACCTAAACCCACAAAAGATGGTGGATGTCGCATCATCATTGATTTAACTTCACTAAATATGTTTGTTAAGTATATACTTTTCAAAATGGAACCGGTTGTTACTGCCAACCAACTAAATTCCAAAGGATACTTCATGGCAAGCATTCATCTTAAAGATGTTTACTATTTAGTACCATTCACAAGGATCATCGCAGATACCTGAAATTTACCTGGATGGGGCAGCTATAGTAGTTTAATCCGTTACCCAAAGGGCTCACATCAGCCCAAGAGTGTCACCCAGACACTAAAACCAGCTCTGGCAATATTCAGAAGACAAAAACATATTGTCATGGCATATCTTGATGATATCCTAAATGGTAGGCAAGACCATGAATTTGACTATGTTAGCTGTTCAGCTACCAAACAGTTATTCGAAACCCTGGGGTTGTCTTACATCCAGATAAATCTAAGTTGAAGCCATCCTCTATCAAGGACTACTTGGGCTTCACAATTAATTCAGTCTACGTGACTATAACATTGCCAAGAGACAACATCGTTGAATTGGCACAATCGTACAACAATTTAATGGTCAACAAACTACCAACTACTCGACAAGTAACAGAGTAATTGGGAAAATGGTAGCAGCATTTCCGGCTACATAATTCTGACCTTTGTACCAAAAACGACATACAGGTCATTATGATCGTTTCATGAAGGTACCCACTGAAGTAATATCAGAACTACAGTGGTGGGCAAAACACGTTTGACATAGTTTCAGCCTATTATCATCACTAACCCTACGTCAGTTATCCAAACAGATGCCAGTGCTAAAGACTGGGGAGCGACTAAATCTATATCCAGCACAAGTAGTAGATGGACTAACCCAGAATCATCGTTACCACTTACACTGGGCATTAATTATCTAGAGATGTTTGGGTGACTTTTTATTGTTTAAACGCATATGCATAAATATGCATCACTTGCATGTACGGTTATAAATAGATAATACTACGGTGGTGGCCTACATTGACCATATGGGCGGCATAAAATCGGTATCTTGCGACAAGTTGGTCAATACAATTTGGCAATGATGTGTCCAAAGACATATTTGGCTATCAGTAACTTACCTGCCAGGTAAGCTAAATACAGTGGCAGACACCAGGTCACGTAAATTTAATGACAACATCGAATGGATGTTAAAACCCCAAAAATATATGTTTTTTTCCACAAAAGTTATCAAGCAATATGGCACGCCAGATATCGATTTATTTGCATCCAGGCTAAATCACCAGGTACCTATGTATGTCGCTTGGGAACCAGACCCTGAGGCAGCAGCGGTAGATGCGTTCGCGCTGAATTGGGGACATTTTTCTTCTATGCATTTCCTCTCTTCTGCCTCATCAGTCGGGGACTACGCACAGTACAAATGGACTCTGCTTCAGGTATTTTGATAGTACCCGACTGGCCTACACAGCCATGGTTCCCAATACTCCATGACATGGTTGTTGAAACTCCGATGGTATTCCCCAGTGACCCAGAATTATTAACACCCAGTGTTGGGCACAAGCTACCCGTGCCATGAGAAAATCAAACTCCTGGGTTGCAAATTCTGCACAAACCACTTCTGGGACTGGGATTATCATAACAAACCATCGACACCATGTCAGCATCCCTCCGAACATCCACTAAACACAGCACTTGTCCAGCATCAAAAAATGGGAGAAGTACTGCTTGGATACAGGGACCACCTACTCAACCGCTACAGTTACCAACGTACTGGAATTCCTGGCGAACCTTCACGACGATGAAGGACTCAGCTACAGAGCCATCAACACAGCTAGAATTGCCCTGCCTGTCTATTTAAAACCAGCTCCAGGACAACAGGCCATGGGGTCCCACCAGCTGGTGGTCAAACTAATGAAAGGTATTTACAACTCTAAACCCCTAGACCAAGGTACACCCATATATGGGATGTCAGTGTGGTCCTGACATACCTCAGGGGGTGCCCACCAGCCAGACCCCTCGACCTGAAACCATCTATGCTCAAAACACTCATGTTGATGGCACGTGTAGCTGCACAGAGTGTCCAGTCACTACGCCTATTGCGACTGGACACCATGCTCACAGCTCCAGACCAGATCTCTGTCATTATCCAGGGAATGATCAAACAGAGCAGTCCAGGAACACCTAATCCAGTCGTGGAATTCCGGGCTTACCCGCCAGAAACACGGTTATGTGCCATGACCCTATTATCCTACATAGACACAACCAAAATATTCGAGGGAGATGAAAAGCCTTGTGGGTCAGTCATAAAAAATCTTATGGTCGGGTGACGAGCCATTTCGAGATGGCTCAAGCAGGTGCTAAAAGCTGCTGGGATAAAAACTAACATGTACAAAGTGCATTCCACCAGGGCAGCATCCACGTCGACGGCTAAAAGAATGGACGTGCCTATAGACCACATCCTGGCTACAGCAGGATGGTGGGGGGAAAGACCGTTCAGAAATTTTATAATAAGCCGTTGGCAAAACCTGTTTTATTTGCAGTAAAGATTTTACAGACTGCAAATATTTAATTTAAGCCCAGGGGAGCAATTTAATTTCTTTGTTGTTATTGTTAAAAAATACCATTGTGTTTTTCTACAAACAGATTCATTGGTTGATTACGATAACACACTTCCTCCCTCAAAGACTTCGGCAGTCATGTAGTAATAATTGTTACACGGTTTGAAATCACAGAGCTTTGAAATCTTCACGGAATCACTCACGTGACTCCGAAGTAAAATAGTAAGATTAAACGAGAATTTACCAGTTTGAAGTTTGATCTGTATTTTATGAGGAGTTACGATGAGGGATTACGTGCCCTCCGCTCCCACCCTCAATAATATGGATCAAACTGATAAACGGATGTCTCCATGTCTTTACTATGTTTACTTCAATAACTGTGTCTATCTGTGATTCCACACCGCTGCTTTGAAGTAAGACGCGCATGCGTGCTGAACGGGTTCTTCACGTAATCCCTCATCGTAACTCCTCATAAAATACAGATCAAACTTCAAACTGGTAAATTCTCGTTTAATCTTACTATTATCAACAATAAAACCACCCCACCCAGGGAATAACTCCCCCCTTCCACCCGGGAATAACTGCGCCCCCCTCCCCCCGGAAATA
The DNA here is from genome assembly GCF_010909765.2 of Amblyraja radiata. NCBI lineage: Eukaryota > Metazoa > Chordata > Chondrichthyes > Rajiformes > Rajidae > Amblyraja > Amblyraja radiata. The sequence continues at coordinate 1,420,388 of NW_022630100.1, forward strand.
CCCACCCATCCCCTCACTAGGTATATCCTCCCCCACCAACACACACACACGCACCGCTGGCATAACCATCCCCAAACCCCCACCCCACCACATACACACAAACGGTAGCCCCTCCCCTCGCAACGGGGCATTAAACCCACCGCTCCCGCGCCGGGAATACCCGCCCCCCCTTCCCCATGATAAAACCCCCACCCACCAGCCCACTGACCCCCTCCCTCCATCTGAATAAACGCCACCCCCACAAGATTTGCGGGGGGTCCCAGTTCCTACCTCAGGCTGGAGCAGAGGAGTTTGATGAGTTTTCCCCGCGCTCCGAGGCTGCGGAGGGAAGGAGCGACGTTACACGTCAACTGGCGACGCCGTGGGTGGAGTGAGGCGCGGACAGACGGACACGCGCACACGAGCACGGGGACACAGGGACTCGCATGGACACGTACACGTGGCGGGGATGCGCACAGACGGTCACAGCGCAGACACGTGGACAGATACGCAAGGGTCACACTGACACGTACAAAAATACACGGACACACATGGACACGCACAGACATATGGACGCGCGCAGACACACACGGACGCGCGCAGACACACACGGACGCGCGCCGACAAACACGGACGCGCGCAGACACACACGGACGCGCGCAGACACACGGACGCGCGCAGACACACACGGACGCGCACAGACCCTCACGGACGCGCGCAGACACACACGGACGCGCGCAGAACCGCATGGACGCGCGCAGACACACACGGACGCGCGCAGACACACGCGGACGCGCGCAGACACAGACGGACGCGCGCATGAGCACACGGACGCGCGCAGACACACACGCACACGCGCACAGACACATGGACACGCGCAGACACACACGGACGCGCGCAGACATAGACACAGAACTTACTCTTGGTGGCATTGTAGCCGCTCTTCCCCGCTGTAAAACACAGAGACAATTCTCAACCCTCAGCTTTCAACCCAATCACACAGCGGACACGGGCTGGGCTGTGACCGGGAAGAGTGGGATAAGAGCTGGGCCCGGCTCCCACACCGGCCCCCACACCCACACCGGCCCCCACAACCACACTGGCCGCCACACCCACACCGGCCCCCACACCCACATCGGCCCCCACACCCACACCGGCCCCCACACCCACACTGGCACCCACACCCACACCGGCCCCCACACCCACACCGGTCCCCACACCCACACCCACACCCACACCCACACCCACACCGGCCCCCACACCCACACCCACACCGGCCCCCACACCCACACCCACACCCACACCGGCCCCCACACCCATGCCGGCCCCCGCACCCACACCCACACTGGCCCCCACACCCACACTGGCCCCCACACCCACACTGGCCCCCACACCCACACCCACGCCCACACCCACACCGGCCCCCACACTCACATCAGCCCCCACAACCACACCGGCCCCCACACCCACACTGCCCCCACCCCCACACCGGCCCCCACACCCTCATCGGCCCCCACACCCACACCGGTCCCCACACCCACACCCACACCTGCCCCCACACCCACACCGGCCCCCACACCCACACCGGCCCTCACACACACACACCCACACCGGCCCCACACACACACCCACACCGGCCCCCACACCGGTTCCGACAACACCCGCACAGAGATGGGCCGGGGGGTGAGATGGAGGGGTGAGGGAGAACGAGGGGAGACGGGGGAAAGAAGGGTCGGGAGGGAGAGTGGAGACAGGGGAGGAAGGGGGAAGGGAGGGGGAGGCGGGGGAAAGGTGTGAGGAAACACAAGGAAGGGGATGGAGGGGGAGGGGAGGGACTGGTCGGAAGCGCTGAGGGAGGAAGAGAGAGATGGGGGGTGAGGGGAGGAGGGTGGCGAGGAGGGGAGGGAGAGATGGAGGGAAGGAGAGATGGAGGGAAGGAGAGATGGAGGGAAGGAGAGATGGAGGGGAGGGGAGATGGAGGGGAAGGAGTGTGGGGCAGATTGAGTTTTACTCGGTGTTCCTGCCGGGTCAGGCCATGGGGTGGAGGTGCCCGGAGGATGATGCAGACACATGCGGCGGGCGGTAGGTCACGTTGACCCGGGGCAGAGCTGCGGTTTGAGGGAGGAGGATTGAAGAATAATCCCCCCTCCCCCGGGGGCTGCAAAGTGTTTGCGCTGCACGAGGGGTGGGGGAGCAGAGACTCTCAGCCCGATGGATTCCCGGCCCGGAGCTCCCAGGCAGAGTACCACTGGCCCAGAGCCGGCAAATGGCGGCATGTCCACGGGCCCCTGACGGCCAGACACGGTGGGCCGAAGGGCCTGATACTGTGTTGTCTGGACCCCCCGTGTGCTCCTACCCCTACGTGGCAGAAGGGGGCGGGCGGAGAGAGGTTGAGACGGGGGTCTGGGGGTCTGGGGATGGAGCGAGGAGGAGACGGGAGACAGAGGGAACAACGTGACGTCTTGTATCAGTAGAGGCGGGGGTCGGGGGGAGGTTGAAGATCGTAGTTCGGGGGCAGGTTGAGGGGCATGGGTCGGGGTGGGGGGCTGCGGAGTGGACGCCCATCCACTGCCCCCCCCCCCCCCCCCCACTCCTACCTTGTTTCTTCTTCCAGTAGAGGACTCCGCCCACGATAGCAGCCCCCACCAGCACCAGGACAACGAGCACCAGGACAATGGTCATCACGTTGCTACCCGACTTGCGGACTGTCCCAGATTTACTAACACAGGCGGATGAGAGACAGAGACCGGGTCCCGGATCCCCCCCCCCCCCCCCCAATCATCATTCCCCCAGTCTCACTCACCCCCTTCCCCTTCACACCCCCTCCTCTCCCTCCCGATCTGCTTCCCTCCTCACCCATCTGCCATGAGCGCTATCCCACCCCTCCTCACCAACTCTCCCACCCTCCCCCCCTCAAAAATCCCCCCTCCAATCTCCCGCTCTCCCCCCTCCCTCACACAGTCCTCGATTTCCTAACCATCCCCTTTCCCCTCTCCAATCTCCCGCTCCCCCCTCACCCCCCCCCCCTCACCCCCCGCCCCCACTCACCCATGAGAGCGGGGCCGTGTCCCCGGGCTCCACGTGGGCCCAGCGGCTCTTCTGGAAGGTGCCGTCGTGGTTGGGCAGCGTCCCGTGGGAGCGGCTCTCACCCAGGACCAGGCCGTCCCGCACCAGGTTCACCTCGATGGAGCGCGGGGAGAAGCTCATGGTGCAACACCACACGCGGCTCCCATCCCCCGACAGGAAGTTGCTCACCTCGGGCTGAACTGTGGGGAGAGGCACAGTGAGGGGGACACAGTGAAGGGGGGACAGTGAGGGGGGGAAACTGAGGGGGGGGGGAGTCAGTGAGGGGGCGACAGTGAGGGGTGGAGACAGTGAGTGGGGGACAGTGAGGGGGGGATACAGTGAGGGGGATACAGTGAGGGGGAGACAGTGAGGGGGAGACAGCGAGGGGGAGACAGTGAGGGGGAGACAGTGAGGGGGAGACAGTGAGGGGGGACAGTGAGGGGGGAGACAGTGAGGGGGAGACAGTGAGGGGGAGACAGTGAGGGGGAGACAGTGAGGGGGGGGGACAGTGAGGGGGGGCCAGTGAGGGGGGGGGGGCAGTGAGGGGGGGGACAATGAGGGGGAGACAGTGAGGGGGGGGGCAGTGAGGGGGGACAGTGAGGGGGGGACGGTGAGGGGGAGACAGTGAGGGAGGGACAGTGAGGGGGGGACAGAGAGGGGGAGAGTGAGGGGGAGACAGTGAGGGGGGGACAGTGAGGGGGGGGGAAGTGAAGGGGGGCAGTGAGGGGGGAACAGTGATGGGGGGACAGTGAGGGAGGACAGTGAGGGGGGGACAGTGAGGGGGGGACAGTGAGGAGGGGGCAGTGAGGGGGAGACAGTGAGGGGGAGACAGTGAGGGGGGACAGTGAGGGGGGACAGTGAGGGGGGGCAGGACCGTGATGGGGAGACAGTGAGCGGCAGGACAGTGAGGGGAGACAGTGAGGGGGGAGACTGTGAGGGGGGACAGTGAGGGGGGGACAGTGAGGGGGGCAGTGAGGGGGAGACAGTGAGGGGGAGACAGTGAGGGGGGACAGTGAGGGGGGACAGTGAGGGGGGACAGTTAGGGGGGGACAATGAGGGGGAGACAGTGAGGGGGGGGGCAGTGAGGGGGGACAGTGAGGGGGGGACAGTGAGGGGGAGACAGTGAGGGGGTACAGTGAGGGGGGGACAGTGAGGGGGGGACAGTGAGGGGGAGACAGTGAGGGGGGGGACAGTGAGGGGGGGAAGTGAGGGGGGGACAGTGAGGGGGAGAGTGAGGGGGAGACAGTGAGGGGGGGACAGTGAGGAGGAGACAGTGAGGGGGGGGACAGTGAGAGGGAGACAGTGAGGGGGGACAGTGAGGGGGGGGGGGCAGTGAGGGGGGGTCAGTGAGGGGCAGGACCGTGATGGGGAGACAATGAGGGGCAGGTCTGTGAGGGGGAGACAGTGAGGGGGGGACAGTGAGGGGGGGCAGGACCGTGATGGGGAGACAGTGAGCGGCAGGACAGTGAGGGGAGACAGTGAGGGGGGAGACAGTGAGACTGGTGTAGATGGGGCATGTTGATCGAGGTGGGATTAGTTTAGATGGGGCATGTTGGTCGGGGTGGGACTAATGTAGACGGGGCATGTTGCTCGGTGTGGGACTAGTGTAGATGGGGCATGTTGCTCGGTGTGGGACTAGTGTAGATGGGGCATGTTGGTCGGGGTGGGACTGGTGTAGATGGGGCATGTTGGTCGAGGTGGCACTAGTGTATATGGGGCATGTTGCTCAGGATGGGACTCGTGTAGATGGGGCATGTTGGTCGGGGTGGGACTAATGTAGACGGGGCATGTTGGTCGAGGTGGGACTAGTGTAGATGGGGCATGTTGGTCGGTGTGGGCAAGTTTGCCCAAAGGAAGGGCCTGTTTCCATGCTGTGACTCTATGATATTCCAAGAGTAACATTCTCGTTTCTCTGGTTCATTCATTGTTAATAAAGAAAGTTTATTTTTCCTGTTTAAATCCACAGTAAAGTATAGTCAGAAGTGAACCCACCTGCTTCAGCCACGATGAATTAAAAAATCATCACTATTCACTTCTCAGACGTTAGAATTTGTCAGAACATTCCCTCCACCGAGACCCTTGACACCAATGTCACTCGGGGTCATGACCTTGCCACCCACAACTTGTGGCCAGGTCTCAGGCCAATGGGATCCAGACGTCTGTCCACTGGTCAGAACACTATTTCAGCCACATGAGCAGTAAAGATGAGATAGAATATGGGTAAGACATTGAGCACCTTCTGTCCTAAAGGGCCGAATGGCCTTCTCCTGCACCTATTGTCAGGATAACAATCCATCCCTCAACATCAGCAGGACAAAAGAGTTAGTGTTTACAAGAACATCCTGGGAATGAGTGGGTTAACATACGATGAGCGATTGTCGGCGCCGGACCTGTACTCGCTGGAGTTTAGGAGATTGAGGGGGTGGGGGGGGGGCTCATTGAAACTTCACTGAACAGTGAAAGGCCCGGATAGAGTGGATGTGGAGAAGATGTTTCCACTAGTGGGAGAGTCTAGGACCAGAGGGCACAGCCTCAGAATTAAAGGACGTTCCTTTCGGAAGGAGATGAGGAGGAATTTTTTAGCCAGAGGGTGGCGAATCTGTGGGATTCGTTGCCATAGGTCACAAGTCAGTGGATCTATTTAAGGCAGAGATAGATAGATTGTTGATTAGTGCGGGTGTCAGGGGTTATGGGGAGAAGGCAGGAGAATGGCGTGAGGATGGAGATATAGATCAGCCATGATTGAATGGTGGGGTAGACTCGATGGGCCGAATGGCCTCATTCTGATTCTGTGTGTCGTCTCTGACTTCAGGAAATGCAAGCAGCCATTTTATGCAAAGAGTAAGGTGTTAACAGATGGCAATTATTGTCCCGCAGACAACTTCTGCCCCAAGTGGATATCATGATGTGTGCAACACACATTGATTGGCCACTGGTGGGCGAAAGGTTAATGAGGTAACTGGCTTGATTGGAGCTGATTAGAACATTGTCAGTTGCTGTGTATAAAAGGGGGAGTTGTGGGAGTGTCTGAGTGCAGTGGTCCTGGGCTGTGGATACAAGCAGTGGTCCTGGGCTGTGGATGGGAGCAGTGTTCCTGGGCTGTGGATGGGAGCAGTGGTCCTGGGCTGTGGATGGGAGCAGAGGTCCTGGGCTGTGGATGGGAGCAGTGGTCCTGAGCTGTGGATGGGAGCAGTGGTCCTGGGCTGTGGATGGGAGCAGTGGTCAACGTAGAGACAGGGAGTCTCCCCTTGTGTCTGATGTGGATCTACATCTCCAGGGCATGAGGTCGGGGAGAACACTCTGTCTTTCTCCTGAATTGTGTTTGCATCTTTGATTAATTCTGCTGACTTTTCCTTTCAATTGTTGTCATTTGAAGTATCCAGGGTTTTTAATGATTATTTTTCCCGGTGCAACTGGAATTGTGCTGTTTCTGTGCTGTATCTCTGAACTGAAAGGATGTTTCCACTATTGGGAGAGTCTAGGACCAGAGGGCACAGTGTCAGAATAAAAGGATGAATCTTTACTAAAGTGATGATGCCCTAACCTTATCACAACTGAAATTGAATCTGGCTGATGTAAAATGTGGAAACAAAGACCTGTAGATGCTGGTTTATACCAAAGATAGACACATTGCTGGAGTAACTCATCGGGCCAGGCAGTATCTCTGGACAAACAACAGATATTGGGATGGAACAGAAGAAGGGTTCTTACCCAACATATCACCCATTCTTCTCCCCAACAGATGCTGCCTGCCCCGCTGAGTTACTCCAGCACTCTGTGAAACGTCACCTATCCATGTTCTCCAGAGATACTGGCTGACCCGCTGAGTTACTCAAGCACTCTGTGAAACGTCACCTATCCATGTTCTCCACAGATGCGGCCTAACCCGCTGAGTTACTCAAGCACTCTGTGAAACGTCACCTATCCATGTTCTCCACAGATGCTGCCTGACCCGCTGAGTTACTCCAGCACTCTGTGAAACGTCACCTATTCATATTCTCCACAGATGCTGCCTGACCTGCTGAGTTGCTCCAATCACGGAAACAGGCCCTTCAGCCCAACTTGGTTCTTGGTTCTTGGTTTCTTGGTCCTCCAAAATATTCCAAATGGAATTTAAACTGGAGGTGGTGAAGGGAGGGCTTAAGCCAGAAAAGGTTATTGGGAAGAAAGTGCTACTTTAAGTTTATTTGCATCTGGTTGGGTAACTATAGTTGGGTAGAGATTATTCCATGCTTTAATTGTGCGTGGGAAGAACGAATTGCTGTACACATCTGTCTTTGTAGCTGTGATCACAAATTGGGTCGAATGCCCTCGTCTGCTCCTAATTTGTTTGGGTTTGGTGTAGGTCTTGTAGTCTATGTCGAGCTGACCATTTAACATTTTGTAAAAACAGGTCAAACGATGAGCTTCACGTCTGTCTTGGAGAGGGTTCCACCCAGTGAATTCAGAAGTTTGGCGACTTCAGAAGCTTCTCTCTCATAGGTGTTTGTAACAAATCGAGCTGCCTGTCTTTGGACACGTTCGATGGAAGATATATTTGTATTTGTGTATAGGTCCCATGCTGCAACTGCGTAGTCCAAATGAGGTCTAACGAGGGTGAAGTATAGCTTCTCCTTGACAGAAGTTGAACAATGATGAAAGTTGCGCCTCAGGAAGTTTAGGCACCTGTTGTTGTCACCGTTGCATGATGAGTCTGAACATTCCAACGTAGATCATTCTGCAATTTGACGCCAAGATACTTGGTTTGTTTGGATTCTTCAAGGGTGACACCAAGTATGTTATAAGATGTTTCGCCTGGATTCCTCTTTCTGGTGACACGCATGGTTTCACATTTGGAAGTGTTGAACTGCATGCCCCATTGTTGTGACCACTCAACCATAGTATCGAGATCCTTTTGGAGAGCATCTTCATCCTCAGCTGACTTAATTGGACGGTACAGCAAACAATCATCAGCGAATAGTCTGGTCGTACTTGCGACTTTTTCATGGCTGTCATTTATGTAAAGCAAACATATGTGTGGGCCAAGTACCGTGCCCTGAGGTGTACCACTCAACACTGGATGCCAATTGGAGCTCTTTCCGTTCACACACACACGATGAAGACGTTTTGTCAGGACACTGGAAATCCATCGTTTCGTGTTGGAACGAATACCATAGAAGTCAAGCTTCCGAACCAGTCTCTGGTGTGGGATGACATCAAATGCTTTAGGAAAATCCAGCACAACAAAATCCATGATGACGTTACAATCAAGGTGTTTGGCCAGGTCATTTGTCGTCGGGATAAGCAGAGACTCGCATAATCTATGCCTCCTAAATGCTGTCGATGCGCTCATTGCTCACCCATCCCCCCATCATTACACCCCCCCCCCCCCCCCAACAGCAGAAACCCCGCCAACGTGTCCCGCTCTCCACCGACGCTCCTGAACCGGCGGCGACGGCGGCACACGGCGGCCCTGGGGGAGACAGACAGACAGAGAGAGAGTTGGTTACAGAGCGACACAAGCCACCCGTGTAGAAGTAGTACTGACCCCCGCCCCCTGCCGGCAATACACTTCCCCAGCACCACAGGACAGTACAGCACAACAACAGGCCCTTCGGCCCACACTGTATGTGCCGACCATGCTGCCGACACCAACTATCTGTCTGGGCGTCACCCTCCCTCTGCCCACTTCCCCGCATGTCCACGTGTCCATCCACAAGTCTCTTTAATGTCACTGTCGTGTCTGTGTCGTCGTCCCACATCCCCTCAATTATCAGCAATAAAACCACCCCCACCTCCCATCCCGGGTATAACTGCGCCCCCCTCCCCGGAAATACCCGCCTTCCCGTCACTGGATATAATACCCTCCCCCACCAACACACACACACACCGCTGGCATAAACCTCCCCAAACCCCCACCCCACCACATACACACAGACAATAGCCCCTCCCCTCGCAACGGGGCATTAAACCCACAGCTCCCCCGCCGGGAATACCCCCCCCCCCCCCCCCGTTCCCCGGTGATAAAAACCCCACCCACCGGGAATTATACCCACTGACCCCCTCCCTCCAGCAGAATAAACGCCACCCCCACAGGAATTGCGGGGGGTCCCAGTTCCTACCTCAGGCTGGAGCAGAGTAGTTTGATGAGTTTTCCCCGCGCTCCGAGGCTGCGGAGGGAAGGAGCGACGTTACACGTCAACTGGCGACGCCGTGGGTGCAGTGAGGCGCGGACAGACGGACACGCGCACACGAGCACGGGGACGCAGGGACTCGCACGGCCACGTACACGTGGCGGGGACGCGCACAGACGGTCACAGCGCAGACACGTGGACAGATACGCAAGGGTCACACTGACGCGCAGAAAAATACACGGACACACACGGACGCGCGCAGACACACACGGACACGCACAGGAGCACACGGACACGCGCAGACACACACGGACACGCGAAGACACACACGGACGCGCGCAGACACACACGGACGCGCGCAGACACACACGGACGCGCGCAGATACACACGGACGCGCGCAGACACAGATGGACACGCGCAGACACAGACGGACACGCGCAGACGGGATTGTAGCCGCTCTTCCCCGCTGTAAAACACAGAGACAGTTGTCAACCCTCAGCTCTCAACCCAAACACATAGCGGACACGGGCTGGGCTGTGACCGGGAAGAGTGGGACAAGAGCTGGGCCCGGCACCCACACCGGAACCCACAACCACACCGGCCCCCACACCCATACCGGCCCCCACACACCGGCCCCACACCCACACCGGCCCCCACACCCACACCGGACCCCACACCGGACCCCACCCCCACACACCGGCCCCCACACCCACACCGGCCCCCAACCCCACACCGGCCCCCACCCCCCACCGGCCCCACCCCCACACCGGCCCCCACACCGGACCCCACCCCCACACACCGGCCCCCACACCCACACCGGTCCCCAACCCCATACCGGCCCCCAGCCCCACGCCGGCCCCCACCGGTCTGGGGAGGGAGCGGGGAGGAGACGGACGACAGAGGAAACAACGTGACGTCTTGTATCAGAAGAGGCGGGGGTCGGGGGGAGGTTGAGTGTCGTAGTTCGGGGGCAGGTTGAGGGGCATGGGTCGGGGTGGGTGGGGGGGGGGGCTGCGGATTGGACGCCCCTCCACTGTCTCCCCCACCACTCCTACCTTGTTTCTTCTTCCAGTAGATGACTCCCCCCACGACCGCAGCCACCACCAGCACCAGGATAACGAGCACCAGGACAATGGTCATCACGTTGCTGCCCGACTTGCGCACTGTCCCAGATTCACAAACACAGGCTGATGAGAGACAGAGACTGGGGTCCCGGATCCCCCTCCCCTCCCAATCTCTCCTTCCCCTAGTCTCACTCACCGCCTCCCATTCTCTTCCCCTCCTCTCCCTCCTGTGCTGCTTCCCTCCTCACCCACCTGCCCTGAGCGCTACCCCACCCCTCCTCACCAAATCTCCCACCCTCCCCCCATCTCAAAAATACCCCCTTCTCCAATCTCCCGCTCTCCACCCACCCCACCCCCCCCCCCCCCCCCGCCCCCACTCACCCAGGAAGACCTCGAGGGGTTCGGACAGCCCCGGGTGCTCCACACGACAGGAGAGCGGGGCCGTGTCCCCGGGCTCCACGTGGGCCCAGCGGCTCTGCTGGAAGGTGCCGTCGTGGTTGGGCAGCGTCCCGTGGGAGCGGCTCTCATCCAGGACCAGGCCGTCCCGCACCAGGTTCACCTCGATGGATCGCGGGTAGAAGCCCGCGGTGAAACACCACACGCGGCGCCCATCCCCCGACAGGAAGATGCTCACTTCGGGCTGAACTGTGGGGAGGGGCTCAGTGAGGGGGGACAGTGAGAGGGGGACAGTGAGGGGGAGACAGTGAGGGGGGGACAGTGAGGGGGGGGGCAGTGAGGGGGGGAGGCAGTGAGGGGGAGACAGTGAGGGGGAGACAGTGAGGGGGGGGGGACAGTGAGGGGGGGACAGTGAGGGGACGACAGTGAGGGGGAGACAGTGAGGGGGAGACAGTGAGGGGGGAACAGTGAGGGGGAGACAGTGAGGGGGAGACAGTGAGGGGGAGACAGTGAGGGGGAGACAGTGAGGGGGAGACAGTGAGGGGGGGGACAGTGAGGGGGGGACAGTGAGGGGGGGACAGTGAGGGGGGGGACAGTGAGGGGGAAACAGTGAGGGGGAGACAGTGAGGAGGAGACAGTGAGGGGGAGGCAGTGAGGGGGGACAGTGAGGGGGGGACAGTGAGGGGGGGACAGTGAGGGGGGAGACAGTGAGAGGGATACAGTGAGGGGGGAGACAGTGAGGGGGGGACAGTGAGGGGGGGGATAGTGAGGGAGGGGCAGTGAGGGGGGGACAGTGCGGGGGAGACAGTGAGGGGGGGACAGTGAGGGGGATACAGTGAGGGGGGGAGACAGTGAGGGGGGGGACAGTGAGGGGGATACAGTGAGGGGGGGACAGTGAGGGGGGCAGGACTGTGAGGGGTACACGGTGAGGGGGGGAGACAGTAAGGAGGGAGACAGAGAGAGGAGACAGAGTGGAGAGTGCTGACATGGATGGAGAAGTGGTTGGCAGACAGGAAACAAAGAGTAGGGATTATCGGGCCCCTTTCAGAATGGCAGGCAGTGACTAGTGGGGTACCGCAAGGCTCGGTGCTGGGATCGCAGCTTTTTATAATATACATCAATGATTTGGATGATGGGATTCAAAGTAACATTAGCAACATTTCAGATGACACAAAGCTGGGTGGCAGTGTGAACTGTGAGGAGGATGCTATGAGGATGCGAGGTGACTTGGACAGGTTGGGGGAGTGGGCAGATGCATGGCAGATGAAGTTTAATGCGGATATACAGTGGCTTGCAAAAGTATTCATACCGCTTGAACGTTTCCAAATTTTGTCACGTTACAACCACAACCATAAATGTATTTTATTGGGATTTTATGTGATAGACCAACACAAAGTGGTGCATAATTGTGAAGTGGAAAATGATACATGGTTTGCAAATTTTTTTACAAATAAAAAACTGAAAAGTGTGGCGTGCAAAAGTATTCAGCCCTCCTGAGTCAATACTTTGTAGAACCACCTTTTCTCTGCAATTACAGCTGCAAGACTTTTGGGGTATGTCTCTACCAGCTTTGCACATCTAAAGACTGACATTTTTGCCCATTCTTCTTTGAAAAATAGCTCAAGCTCAGTCAGATTGGATGGAGAGCGTCTGTGAAAAGCAATTTTCAAGTCTTGCCAGAGATTCTCAATTGGATTTAGGTCTGGACTTTGACTGGGCCATTCTAACACGTGAATATGCTTTGATCTAAACCATTCCATTGTAGCCCTGGCTGTATGTTTAGGGTCGTTGTCCTGCTGGAATGTGAACCTTCGCCCCAGTCTCAAGTCTTTTGCAAACTCTAACAGGTTTTCTTCCAAGATTGCCCTGTATATGACTACATCCATCTTCCCATCAACTCAGACCAGCTTCCCTGTCCCTGCTGAAGAAAAGCATCCCCGCTGCATGATGCTGCCACCACCATGTTTCACAGTGGGGATGGTGTGTTCAGGGTGATGTGCAGTGTTAGTTTTCCGCCACACATAGCGTTTTGCATTTAGGCCAAAAACTTCAATTTTGGTCTCATCTGACCAGAGCACCTTCCCCACATGTTTGCTGTGTCCCCCACATGGCTTGTGGCAAACTGCAAACGGGACTTCTTATGGCTTTTTTTCAACAATGGCTTTCTTCTTGCCACTCTTCCATAAAGGCCCGATTTGTGGAGGGGACAGTGAGGGGGAGACAGTGAGGGGGTCCAGTGAGGGGGGGGCAGTGAGGGGGGGAAGTGAGGGGGGGACAGTGAGGGGGAGAGTGAGGGGGGAGACAGTGAGGGGGGGACAGTGAGGAGGAGACAGTGAGGGGGGGACAGTGAGGGGGAGACAGTGAGGGGGGACAGTGAGGGGGGGGGGCAGTGAGGGGGGGTCAGTGAGGGGCAGGACCGTGATGGGGAGACAGTGAGGGGCAGGTCTGTGAGGGGGAGACAGTGAGGGGGGGGGGACAGTGAGGGGGGGCAGGACCGTGATGGGGAGACAGTGAGCGGCAGGACAGTGAGGGGAGACAGTGAGGGGGGAGACAGTGAGAATAGTGTAGATGGGGCATGTTGGTCGAGGTGGGATTAGTTTAGATGGGGCATGTTGGTCGGGGTGGGACTAATGTAGACGGGGCATGTTGCTCGGTGTGGGACTAGTGTAGATGGGGCATGTTGCTCGGTGTGGGACTAGTGTAGATGGGGCATGTTGGTCGGGGTGGGACTAGTGTAGATGGGGCATGTTGGTCGAGGTGGGACTAGTGTATATGGGGCATGTTGCTCAGGATGGGACTCGTGTAGATGGGGCATGTTGGTCGGGGTGGGACTAATGTAGACGGGGCATGTTGGTCGAGGTGGGACTAGTGTAGATGGGGCATGTTGGTCGGTGTGGGCAAGTTTGCCCAAAGGAAGGGCCTGTTTCCATGCTGTGACTCTATGATATTCCAAGAGTAACATTCTCGTTTCTCTGGTTCATTCATTGTTAATAAAGAAAGTTTATTTTTCCTGTTTAAATCCACAGTAAAGTATAGTCAGAAGTGAACCCACCTGCTTCAGCCACGATGAATTAGCAAATCATCACTATTCACTTCTCAGACGTTAGAATTTGTCAGAACATTCCCTCCACCGAGACCCTTGACACCAATGTCCCTCGGGGTCATGACCTTGCCACCCACAACTTGTGGCCCAGGTCTCAGGCCAATGGGATCCAGACGTCTGTCCACTGGTCAGAACACTATTTCAGCCACATGAGCAGTAAAGATGAGATAGAATATGGGTAAGACATTGAGCACCTTCTGTCCTAAAGGGCCGAATGGCCTACTCCTGCACCTATTGTCAGGATAACAATCCATCCCTCAACATCAGCAGGACAAAAGAGTTAGTGTTTACAAGAACACCCTGGGAATGAGTGGGTTAACATACGATGAGCGATTGTCGGCGCTGGACCTGTACTCGCTGGAGTTTAGGAGATTGAGGGGGTGGGGGGGGGGGGGCTCATTGAAACTTCACTGGACAGTGAAAGGCCCGGATAGAGTGGATGTGGAGAAGATGTTTCCACTAGTGGGAGAGTCTAGGACCAGAGGGCACAGCCTCAGAATTAAAGGACGTTCCTTTCGGAAGGAGATGAGGAGGAATTTTTTAGCCAGAGGGTGGCGAATCTGTGGGATTCGTTGCCACAGACGGCGGTGGAGGCCACAAGTCAGTGGATCTATTTAAGGGAGAGATAGATAGATTGTTGATTAGTGCGGGTGTCAGGGGTTATGGGGAGAAGGCAGGAGAATGGCGTGAGGATGGAGATATAGATCAGCCATGATTGAATGGTGGGGTAGACTCGATGGGCCGAATGGCCTCATTCTGATTCTGTGTGTCGTCTCTGACTTCAGGAAATGCAAGCAGCCATTTTATGCAAAGAGTAAGGTGTTAACAGATGGCAATTATTGTCCCGCAGACAACTTCTGCCCCAAGTGGATATCATGATGTGTGCAACACACATTGATTGGCCACTGGTGGGCGAAAGGTTAATGAGGTAACTGGCTTGATTGGAGCTGATTAGAACATTGTCAGTTGCTGTGTATAAAAGGGGGAGTTGTGGGAGTGTCTGAGTGCAGTGGTCCTGGGCTGTGGATACAAGCAGTGGTCCTGGGCTGTGGATGGGAGCAGTGTTCCTGGGCTGTGGATGGGAGCAGTGGTCCTGGGCTGTGGATGGGAGCAGAGGTCCTGGGCTGTGGATGGGAGCAGTGGTCCTGAGCTGTGGATGGGAGCAGTGGTCCTGGGCTGTGGATGGGAGCAGTGGTCAACGTAGAGACAGGGAGTCTCCCCTTGTGTCTGATGTGGATCTACATCTCCAGGGCATGAGGTCGGGGAGAACACTCTCTCTTTCTCCTGAATTGTGTTTGCATCTTTGATTAATTCTGCTGACTTTTCCTTTCAATTGTTGTCATTTGAAGTATCCAGGGTTTTTAATGATTATTTTTCCCGGTGCAACTGGAATTGTGCTGTTTCTGTGCAGTATCTCTGAACTGAAAGGATGTTTCCACTAGTGGGAGAGTCTCGGACCAGAGGGCACAGTGTCAGAATAAAAGGATGAATCTTTACTAAAGTGATGATGCCCTAACCTTATCACAACTGAAATTGAATCTGGCTGATGTAAAATGTGGAAACAAAGACCTGTAGATGCTGGTTTATACCAAAGATAGACACATTGCTGGAGTAACTCAGCGGGCCAGGCAGTATCTCTGGACAAACAACAGATATTGGGATGGAGCAGAAGAAGGGTAATACCCAACATATCACCCATTCTTCTCCCCAACAGATGCTGCCTGCCCCGCTGAGTTACTCCAGCACTCTGTGAAACGTCACCTATCCATGTTCTCCAGAGATACTGGCTGACCCGCTGAGTTACTCAAGCACTCTGTGAAACGTCACCTATCCATGTTCTCCACAGATGCTGCCTGAACCGCTGAGTTACTCCAGCACTCTGTGAAACGTCACCTATCCATGTTCTCCACAGATGCTGCCTGACCCGCTGAGTTACTCCAGCACTCTGTGAAACGTCACCTATTCATATTCTCCACAGATGCTGCCTGACCTGCTGAGTTACTCCAATCACGGAAACAGGCCCTTCAGCCCAACTTGGTTCTTGGTTCTTGGTTTCTTGGTCCTCCAAAATATTCCAAATGGAATTTAAACTGGAGGTGGTGAAGGGAGGGCTTAAGCCAGAAAAGGTTATTGGGAAGAAAGTGCTACTTTAAATTTATTTGCATCTGGTTGGGTAACTATAGTTGGGTGGAGATTATTCCATGCTTTAATTGTGCGTGGGAAGAACGAATTGCTGTACACATCTGTCTTTGTAGCTGGGATCACAAATTGGGTCGAATGCCCTCGTCTGCTCCTAATTTGTTTGGGTTTGGTGTAGGTCTTGTAGTCTATGTCGAGCTGACCATTTAACATTTTGTAAAAACAGGTCAAACGATGAGCTTCACGTCTGTCTTGGAGAGGGTTCCACCCAGTGAATTCAGAAGTTTGGCGACTTCAGAAGCTTCTCTCTCATAGGTGTTTATAACAAATCGAGCTGCCTGTCTTTGGACACGTTCGATGGAAGATATATTTGTATTTGTGTATAGGTCCCATGCTGCAACTGCGTAGTCCAAATGAGGTCTAACGAGGGTGAAGTATAGCTTCTCCTTGACAGAAGTTGAACAATGATGAAAGTTGCGCCTCAGGAAGTTTAGGCCACCTGTTGTTGTCACCGTTGCATGATGAGTCTGAACATTCCAACGTAGATCATTCTGCAATTTGACGCCAAGATACTTGGTTTGTTTGGATTCTTCAAGGGTGACACCAAGTATGTTATAAGATGTTTCGCCTGGATTCCTCTTTCTGGTGACACGCATGGTTTCACATTTGGAAGTGTTGAACTGCATGCCCCATTGTTGTGACCACTCAACCATAGTATCGAGATCCTTTTGGAGAGCATCTTCATCCTCAGCTGACTTAATTGGACGGTACAGCAAACAATCATCAGCGAATAGTCTGGTCGTACTTGCGACTTTTTCATGGCTGTCATTTATGTAAAGCAAACATATGTGTGGGCCAAGTACCGTGCCCTGAGGTGTACCACTCAACACTGGATGCCAATTGGAGCTCTTTCCGTTCACACACACACGCTGAAGACGTTTTGTCAGGACACTGGAAATCCATCGTTTCGTGTTGGAACGAATACCATAGAAGTCAAGCTTCCGAACCAGTCTCTGGTGTGGGATGACATCAAATGCTTTAGGAAAATCCAGCACAACAAAATCCATGATGACGTTACAATCAAGGTGTTTGGCCAGGTCATTTGTCGTCGGGATAAGCAGAGACTCGCATAATCTATGCCTCCTAAATGCTGTCGATGCGCTCATTGCTCACCCATCCCCCCATCATTACACCCCCCCCCCCCAAAACAGCAGAAACCCCGCCAACGTGTCCCGCTCTCCACCGACGCTCCTGAACCGGCGGCGACGGCGGCACACGGCGGCCCTGGGGGAGACAGACAGACAGAGAGAGAGTTGGTTACAGAGCGACACAAGCCACCAGTGTAGCAGTAGTACTGACCCCCGCCCCTGCCGGCAATACACTTCCCCAGCACCACAGGACAGTACAGCACAACAACAGGCCCTTCGGCCCACACTGTATGTGCCGACCATGCTGCCGACACCAACTATCTGTCTGGGCGTCACCCTCCCTCTGCCCCATTCCCCGCATGTCCACGTGTCCATCCACAAGTCTCTTTAATGTCACTGTCGTGTCTGTGTCGTCGTCCCACATCCCCTCAATTATCAGCAATAAAACCACCCCCACCTCCCATCCCGGGAATAACTGCGCCCCCCTCCCCGGAAATACCCGCCTTCCCCTCACTGGATATAATACCCTCCCCCGCCAACACACACACACACCGCTGGCATAAACCTCCCCAAACCCCCACCCCACCACATACACACAGACAATAGCCCCTCCCCTCGCAACGGGGCATTAAACCCACAGCTCCCCCGCCGGGAATACCCCCCCCCCCGTTCCCCGGTGATAAAAACCCCACCCACCGGGAATTATACCCACTGCCCCCCTCCCTCCAGCAGAATAAACGCCACCCCCACAGGGTTTGTGGTGGGTCCCAGTTCGTACCTCAGGCTGGAGCAGAGTAGTTTGATGAGTTTTCCCCGCGCTCCGAGGCTGCGGAGGGAAGGAGCGACGTTACACGTCAACTGGCGACGCCGTGGGTGCAGTGAGGCGCGGACAGACGGACACGCGCACACGAGCACGGGGACGCAGGGACTCGCACGGCCACGTACACGTGGCGGGGACGCGCACAGACGGTCACAGCGCAGACACGTGGACAGATACGCAAGGGTCACACTGACACGCACAAAAATACACGGACACACACGGACACGCGCAGACACACACGGACGCGCGCAGGCACACACGGACACGCGCAGACACACACGGACACGCGCAGACACACACGGACGCGCGCAGACACACACGGACGCGCGCAGACACACACGAACGCGCGCAGATACACACGGACGCGCGCAGACACACATGGACACGCGCAGACACAGACGGACACGCGCAGACGGGATTGTAGCCGCTCTTCCCCGCTGTAAAACACAGAGACAGTTGTCAACCCTCAGCTCTCAACCCAATCACATAGCGGACACGGGCTGGGCTGTGACCGGGAAGAGTGGAACAAGAGCTGGGCCCGGCACCCACACCGGCACCCACAACCACACCGGCGCCCACACCCATACCGGCCCCCACACACCGGCCCCACACCCACACCGGCCCCCACACCCACACCGGACCCCACACCGGACCCCACCCCCACACACCGGCCCCCACACCCACACCGGCCCCCAACCCCACACCGGCCCCCACACCCCACCGGCCCCACCCCCACACCGGCCCCCACACCGGACCCCACCCCCACACACCGGCCCCCACACCCACACCGGTCCCCAACCCCACACCGGCCCCCAGCCCCACGCCGGCCCCCAGCCCCACGCCGGCCCCCACCGGTCTGGGGAGGGAGCGGGAAGGAGACGGAAGACAGAGGAAACAACGTGACGTCTTGTATCAGAAGAGGCGGGGGTCGGGGGGAGGTTGAGTGTCGTAGTTCGGGGTAGGTTGAGGGGCATGGGTCGGGGTGGGTGGGGGGGGTGCTGCGGATTGGACGCCCCTCCACTGTCTCCCCCCCACTCCTACCTTGTTTCTTCTTCTTCCAGTAGATGACTCCCCCCACGACCGCAGCCACCACCAGCACCAGGATAACGAGCACCAGGACAATGGTCATCACGTTGCTGCCCGACTTGCGCACTGTCCCAGATTCACAAACACAGGCTGATGAGAGACAGAGACTGGGGTCCCGGATCCCCCTCCCCTCCCAATCTCTCCTTCCCCTGGTCTCACTCACCGCCTCCCCTTCTCTTCCCCTCCTCTCCCTCCTGTGCTGCTTCCCTCCTCACCCACCTGCCCTGAGCGCTACCCCACCCCTCCTCACCAAATCACCCACCCTCCCCCATCTCAAAAATACCCCCCCCTCTAATCTACCGCTCTCCTCCCACCCCATCCCCCCCCCCCCCCCCCCCCCCCGCCCCCACTCACCCAGGAAGACCTCGAGGGGTTCGGACAGCCCCGGGTGCTCCACACGACAGGAGAGCGGGGCCGTGTCCCCGGGCTCCACGTGGGCCCAGCGGCTCTGCTGGAAGGTGCCGTCGTGGTTGGGCAGCGTCCCGTGGGAGCGGCTCTCATCCAGGACCAGGCCGTCCCGCACCAGGTTCACCTCGATGGAGCGCGGGTAGAAGCCCGCGGTGAAACACCACACGCGGCGCCCATCCCCCGACAGGAAGATGCTCACCTCGGGCTGAACTGTGGGGAGGGGCTCAGTGATGGGGGACAGTGAGAGGGGGACAGTGAGGGGGAGACAGTGAGGGGGTGACAGTGAGGGGGGGGCAGTGAGGGGGGGAGGCAGTGAGGGGTAGACCGTGAGGGGGAGACAGTGAGGGGGGGACAGTGAGGGGGGGGACAGTGAGGGGCGACAGTGAGGGGGAGACAGTGAGGGGGAGACAGTGAGGAGGTGACAATGAGGGGGAGACAGTGAGGGGGAGACAGTGAGGGGGAGACAGTGAGGGGGAGACAGTGAGGGGGGGAACAGTGAGGGGGGGACAGTGAGGGGGGGACAGTGAGGGGGGGACAGTGAGGGGGAAACAGTGAGGGGGAGACAGTGAGGAGGAGACAGTGAGGGGGAGGCAGTGAGGGGGGACAGTGAGGGGGAAACAGTGAGGGGGGGACAGTGAGGGGGGGAGACAGTGAGAGGGATACAGTGAGGGGGGTGACAGTGAGGGGGGGACAGTGAGGGGGGGACAGTGAGGGGGGGGCAGTGAGGGGGGGACAGTGCGGGGGGAGACAGTGAGGGGGGGACAGTGAGGGGGTTACAGTGAGGGGGGGAGACAGTGAGGGGGGGACAGTGAGGGGGATACAGTGAGGGGGGGACAGTGAGGGGGGCAGGACTGTGAGGGGTACCGGGAGAGGGGGAGACAGTAAGGAGGGAGACAGAGAGAGGAGACAGAGTGGAGAGTGCTGACATGGATGGAGAAGTGGTTGGCAGACAGGAAACAAAGAGTAGGGATTATCGGGCCCCTTTCAGAATGGCAGGCAGTGACTAGTGGGGTACCGCAAGGCTCGGTGCTGGGATCGCAGCTTTTTATAATATACATCAATGATTTGGATGATGGGATTCAAAGTAACATTAGCAACATTTCAGATGACACAAAGCTGGGTGGCAGTGTGAACTGTGAGGAGGATGCTATGAGGATGCGAGGTGACTTGGACAGGTTGGGGGAGTGGGCAGATGCATGGCAGATGAAGTTTAATGCGGATATACAGTGGCTTGCAAAAGTATTCATACCGCTTGAACGTTTCCAAATTTTGTCACGTTACAACCACAACCATAAATGTATTTTATTGGGATTTTATGTGATAGGCCAACACAAAGTGGTGCATAATTGTGAAGTGGAAGAAAAATGATACATGGTTTTCAAATTTTTTCACAAATAAAAAACTGAAATGTGTGGCGGGCAAAAGTATTCAGCCCTCCTGAGTCAATACTTTGTAGAACCACCTTTTCTCTGCAATTACAGCTGCAAGACTTTTGGGGTATGTCTCTACCAGCTTTGCACATCTAGAGACTGACATTTTTGCCCATTCTTCTTTGAAAAATAGCTCAAACTCAGTCAGATTGGATGGAGAGCGTCTGTGAAAAGCAATTTTCAAGTCTTGCCAGAGATTCTCAATTGGATTTAGGTCTGGACTTTGACTGGGCCATTCTAACACGTGAATATGCTTTGATCTAAACCATTCCATTGTAGCCCTGGCTGTATGTTTAGGGTCGTTGTCCTGCTGGAATGTGAACCTTCGCCCCAGTCTCAAGTCTTTTGCAAACTCTAACAGGTTTTCTTCCAAGATTGCCCTGTATATGACTACATCCATCTTCCCATCAACTCTGACCAGCTTCCCTGTCCCTGCTGAAGAAAAGCATCCCCGCTGCATGATGCTGCCACCACCATGTTTCACAGTGGGGATGGTGTGTTCAGGGTGATGTGCAGTGTTAGTTTTCCGCCACACATAGCGTTTTGCATTTAGGCCAAAAACTTCAATTGTGGTCTCATCTGACCAGAGCACATTCCCCCACATGTTTGCTGTGTCCCCCACATGGCTTGTGGCAAACTGCAAACGGGACTTCTTATGGCTTTTTTTCAACAATGGCTTTCTTCTTGCCACTCTTCCATAAAGGCCCGATTTGTGGAGTGCACGACTAATAGTTGTCCTGTGGACAGATTCTCCCACCTGAGCTGTGGATCTCTGCAGCTCCTCCAGAGTTACCATGGTTACTTGGCTGCTTCTCTGATCAATGCTCTCCTTGCCCGGCCTGTCAGTTTAGGTGGACGGCCATGTCTTGGTAGGTTTGCAGTTGTGCCATACTCTTTCTATTTTCGGATGATGGATTGAACAGTGCTCCGTGAGATGTTCAAAGCTTGGGATATTTTTTTATAACCTAACCCTGCTTTAAACTTCTCCACAACTTTATCCCTGACCTGTCTGTTGTGTTCCTTGGGCTTCATGATGCTGTTTATTCACTAATGTTTTCTAACAAACCTCGGAGGCCTTCACAGAACAGCTGTATTTATACTGAGATTAGATTACACACAAGTGGACTCTATTTACTAATTAGGTGACTTCTGAAGGCAATTGGTTGCACTGGATTTTATTTAGGGGTATCAGACTAAAGGGGGCTGAATACTTTTGCACGCCACACTTTTCAGTTTTTTATTTGTAAAACAATTTGAAAACCATGTATCATTTTCCTTCCACTTCACAATCATGCGCCACTTTGTGTTGGTCTCTCACATAAAATCCCAATAAAATACATTTACGTTTGTGGTTGTAACGTGACAAAATGTGGAAAAGTTCAAGGGGTATGAAAACTTTTGCAAGCCACTGTATGAGAGGTTATCCACTTTGGTAGCAAAAACAGGAAGGCAGATTATTATCTAAATGGAGTCAAGATTGGAAAAGGCGAAGTACAACGGGATCTGGGGGGTCCTTGTTCATCAGCCTATGAAAGTAATCATGCAGGTACAGCAGGCAGTGAAGAAAGTGACTGGCATACTGGCCTTTATAACAAGAGGAGTCGAATATAGGAGCAAAGATGTCCTTCTGCAGTTCTACAGAGCCCTAGTGAGACCACACCTGGATTATTGTGTGCCGTTTTGGTCCCCTAATGTGAGCAAAGACATTCTTGCTATTGAGGGACTGCAGCGTAGGGTTACAAGGTTAATTCCCGGGATGGCGGGACTGTCATATACTGAGAGAATGGAGCGGCTGGGCTTGTACACTCTGGAGTTTAGAAGGATGAAAGGGGCTTGCATTGAAACATATAAGATTGTTAAGGGATTGGACACACTAGAGGTATGAAACATGTTTCCAATGTTGGGGGAGTCCAGAACCAGGGGCCACAGTTTCAGAATAAGGAGTAAGCCATTTAGAACGGAGACGAGGAAACACTCTTTCTCAGAGTGGAGAGTCTGTGGAATGCTCTGCCTCATAGGGCGGTGGAGGCCGGTTCTCTGGATACTTTCAAGAGAGTTAGATAGGGCTCTTAAAAATAGCGGAGTCAGGGGATATGGAGAGAAGGCAGGAACGGGGTACTGATTGTGGATGATCAGCCATGATCACATTGAATGGCGGTGCTGTCTCGAAGGGCCGAATGGCCTCCTACACCTATTGTCTATTGACAGAGAGGGGGGGCA